>NW_019416290.1:647558-673567 GCF_000390285.2 Anoplophora glabripennis
TCTGAGAGTCACTTTTCGCTAAAATTGATGGTTTTCCCTGCAAAGTGAAAAAACTGTTTTCCTCACTTATTTGTTTAAATAGAAAAGTTAGCCAATAAAAGTTTTTGACTCACGAGACGAGTCTTGTATTATGTTCCTTTAGACAATTTTACAATAATCTCGCGGATAGGACTTTTTTCGAGTAAAAATTTAATTTGCTTGCTCTAGCTGAGCATATGGCCTCGGGGAGACACAACAGCAGCAGAACAGAACGTCCGGCATACCTTTCCAGCCATAACTCTTCGAATTACGACTGCCTACATCCATAAATGTCCATCACATACCATCGACCGGGACGACCCCGCGCCCAAAGGGCAGTGAATAAATTTCAATTTCGTTTACCAGCTGACGATTACTATTATTGCAATTTGTGGCCTGCCTTACACGTCGTAAATCATTCTAAATGGGAATTATCGCGCCGAGTTATTGATATAAATCTTCCGGGGTGCACCTTGGTTCGGATTCGGTGCCCAGGTGATGCATCGCCGTGCGATGAGTCGTTATTTACGACGGTTATTACGGCCCACGGCGGAACAATACAAATTGTTTATTATTTAACATACAGAAGACTGTCATTAGCTAGCTGCGGAGTTTATTCACGTCCGAACGCAACGAGGACGGGCAATGGGCAGTGCGTGATGCTCCAAGTTGAATATGCGAAGCAATTTTCTCCTTGTTTGTTCAATACATCCATAGAGATCCCATATTTGCGCCTTCGTAGAGTCTTGAAACGAATGCAGGTTATTGCATACCATCAAAACTTTAAATTGTAAGGTTATATACAAGTTTTTTTACTATAAAATGTAAAGTTGTAAAAAAATAATACAGAAACGTAACTACCGGGAAAAAATCAGTGTGACCAGAACTGGAGGAAGTTAACTCATGCGCAAAATCATTTGAAAGTACATAGTCCAGACGGTATCTGTTTCAAAAAGTCCATTTACATGGTTGTAACGTCATTGTATTTTGTTATAATTCGTTCATATCTCGTTCTACCATCTCTGCTACTAGCAAAAGAAGACCTTACCTCTACTACCAGCTGTTCGAGAAGTTCTGAATTACATCCACGTTGTTTATGTGACCATATAGAATAGTAAAGTGGAAATATAGTGCCATATATCATATTATTTGTCATCTAAACCAGCCAGAAGTCATTATGACACAAATACAGTGTATCTTACATTCAATACGTGATAGTATAGATCAAAATATAGTTAAATACAACACGGGTTCTAAATTTGACCGTTTTGAGTTGAATGAAAAAATTGAGTTTTCCCCTTTTGGTAGACTTTCGTGTTTATTTTTATGGTACAATACCCATTTATTTATCCACGGCTTTGTTGTCGGCTATTTCCTCGTTTCGAAAACAAAGTTCGAGTGAGGTAATTTACGCTCCTCGAGACTACGTCGATAATAGCTCGACTTATTGCTTGTAGCCGGTAATGCAAGATTAATATACACATCGGAGCTGTTTGGATAAGACAAATATGGAGTGGGTCGACGCTTAAGAGCGCTCCGGCCAGTTCCTGGTCTGGGTTTTTATCCATACGAGTCGTGGTTAGGTTCGAGAGATTCTTTACCCCTTGTATAATTTTTCAACAGCGACCAATAAAAAAAATTGTAAAATTCGCATTTTTTCTTTAGTTTTATTTTTGTAACCTACTTTATTTTGATGTTCATTGAAATAATTTAAAAAATACGTAACATAACCTACCTTTTCTCATAATAAGTAATTTTACGCCATCTTTTATCTGTATAGTTCTCGTTAAAAGGATACGGTTTGCGTAAGTATATATCACACTCGACTTTCTCTAAGCATTTGGGAAACACAAATCATTAAGCCATTGCCGCCACGCGTGAGATTGAAAAATGTGGTTTTTAAGACGATTTACTGGGCTTTTATATTGGCTTTTATTGTAAGTTCGCGGTCGACAATTTAGCGCCCATTTTCGGCCAAATGGACCCTCTAGGTTTGGAAGTTTATTTCCCGACAGAGAAAATAAACAGGGGGACAGAAAACGTGATAATTTTAAAAGAAAAACTGTCACACGCTTCCACAGCAGCATAGTACAGCGATTCAAAGACCTGGCTGATTGTAATATCTCTTGTTTCAAAGCATATAGCGAACATAGCGATCTGTGAGTTTGCGGTTGTTTCTAATACGTTTAACGAACATAAGGACCGCACAGCGTTCTGCGTGATCCTAATATTGGCTGTTTTTAAGTATATAGCACACGTAGCGAATACAACTGACATAGAACGCTATGTAGCGAACATAGCTACTATAAAACTTTATGTAGCTGTAATATTGGCTGTTTTTCGTACATACTGAAAATAGCTAGCATAGCGCTTTACACCTTGGGCTGTTTTCAACGTCTATAGACACATAGACACTTAGCGAACATAGCGCTCTGTAAAGTCGCAATATTGGCTGTTTTTAACGTAAATTATGAATGTAGCTGATTATATGCGCTTGTTTTTAATTTATATATCGAACTTTATATAGCGCTTTGCAGGGTTGTTTTTAACGTATCTAGCGAACATAGCTATAGGTGGTTGTAATATGAGCTGTTTTTAACATACATAGCTAAGGTATCGCTTTGCAAGGTAGCTGTACAACCNAACCGATTTTGATGAAATTTGGTGTGATGATTCTACATAACATGAAGTTTTCTTGAGCCAAGTATGAAGGCCCTATACCCAACTTAAAGACCCCAAAAATATTCCCTAAAAAGTAATGTTTTTAACCCCATTTTTGGCGATTTTTTCGATTTTTACAATAATAATCATGATTCATTCGATTTGTAACTAGTCATATTTGTAAAACATTTAATTACAAACATTTTTTTCCTCTTCCATTTTTGCCTAAAATCAAATCTTTTCAAAGGTACATAATTAAATAGGGAGAAAAATATGACATTTTTCGAACTTTTTTAACATATTCTGCCGCCAAAAGTTAAGCCCACTTTTTTTTAAATTTTTATCTCCAGATTTTGAGAGAACAAGAAATTTTACATGTTTGAGATGATATTTTTTCAATTTCAAGATCATATGAAGGCCACATTCCTCTTTGGAACTTTCCATGTTGGTATCTCATCAGGGTAGCAAGATGTCGGAAAAATGACCTCTATAAAATGGTTGAGTCATTAGGAACCACCATCTGTTGACCTTGGATTTGATCTCGAAGGCCATGTTTCCACAGACACATTCCCTTTCGAGGCAATGTCACCATCTCCAGCATATTCTGAGATAGCAGACCAAATAAGACCAAATTCTCGATTGTCGTTGCCATTTTTGTCATCAAGATCATGACCTTTAACTTCAAATCCAAGTGGTGCTCCCCATGATCCAAACAACTTTTGTATAAGTCATTTTCACGAAAGCTCGTTGTCCTGAAAAAACAAAGATTACTTGATTACCATTAAAATTTCTGACAGCAAAATATATACCCAGAGAATAATTGTCATTTGAGAAACTGGAGACACTTCTTATACTTACTGATTATTTATTAAAACAAGTAACGTCATTGTATTTTGTTATAATTCGTTCATATCTCGTTCTACCATCTTTGCTACTAGCAAAAGAAGGCCTTATCTCTACTACCAGCTGTTCGAGAAGTTCTGAATTACATCCACGTTGTTTATGTGACCCTATAGAATAGTAAAGTGGAAATATAGTGCCATATATCATATTATTTGTCATCTAAACCAGCCAGAAGTCATTATGACACAAATACAGTGTATCTTACATTCAATACGTGATAATATAGATCAAAATATAGTTAAATACGTTTTGAGTTGAATGAAAAAATTGAGTTTTCCCCTTTTGGTAGACTTTCGTGTTTATTTTTATGGTACAATACCCATTTATTTATCCACGGCTTTGTTGTCGGCTATTTCCTCGTTTCGAAAACAAAGTTCGAGTGAGGTAATTTACGCTCCTCGAGACTACGTCGATAATAGCTCGACTTATTGCTTGTAGCCGGTAATGCAAGATTAATATACACATCGGAGCTGTTTGGATAAGACAAATATGGAGTGGGTCGACGCTTAAGAGCGCTCCGGCCAGTTCCTGGTCTGGGTTTTTATCCATACGAGTCGTAGTTAGGTTCGAGAGATTCTTTACCCCTTGTATCATTTTTCAACAGCGACCAATACAAAAAAAATTGTAAAAACTATTATTCGCATTTTTTTCTTTAGTTTTATTGTTGTAACATACTTTATTTTGATGTTCATTGAAATAATTTAAAAAATACGTAACATAACCTACCTTTTCTCATAATAAGTAATTTTACGCCATCTTTTATCTGTAGTCCTCGTTAAAAGGATACGGTTTGCGTAAGTATATATCACACTCGACTTTCTCTAAGCATTTGGGAAACACAAATCATTAAGCCATTGCCGCCACGCGTGAGATTGAAAAATGTGGTTTTTAAGATGATTTACTGGGCTTTTATATTGGCTTTTATTGTAAGTTCGCGGTCGACAATTTAGCGCCCATTTTCGGCCAAATGGACCCTCTAGGTTTGGAAGTTTATTTCCCGACAGAGAAAATAAACAGGGGGACAGAAAACGTGATAATTTTAAAAGAAAAACTGTCACACGCTTCCACAGCAGCATAGTACAGCGATTCAAAGACCTGGCTGATTGTAATATCTCTTGTTTCAAAGCATATAGCGAACATAGCGATCTGTGAGTTTGCGGTTGTTTCTAATACGTTTAACGAACATAAGGACCGCACAGCGTTCTGCGTGATCCTAATATTGGCTGTTTTTAAGTATATAGCACACGTAGCGAATACAACTGACATAGAACGCTATGTAGCGAACATAGCTACTATAAAACTTTATGTAGCTGTAATATTGGCTGTTTTTCGTACATACTGAAAATAGCTAGCATAGCGCTTTACACCTTGGGCTGTTTTCAACGTCTATAGACACATAGACACTTAGCGAACATAGCGCTCTGTAAAGTCGCAATATTGGCTGTTTTTAACGTAAATTATGAATGTAGCTGATTATATGCGCTTGTTTTTAATTTATATATCGAACTTTATATAGCGCTTTGCAGGGTTGTTTTTAACGTATCTAGCGAACATAGCTATAGGTGGTTGTAATATGAGCTGTTTTTAACATACATAGCTAAGGTATCGCTTTGCAAGGTAGCTGTACAACCTGCATTTCAGCGTACATAGCTTTCTAAAGTCGAAATATTGGCTGTTTTAAAGTATATAGCGCACGTAACGAACACAACTGGCATAGTAGTCTATGTTGCGAACATAGCTAACATAACAGTCAATGTAGCTGTAATATTTGATGTTTTTCGTACATATTGAAAATAGCTAGCATAACGGTTTATATCTTGGGCTGTTTTCAACGTCTATAGAAACTTAGCGAACATAGCACTCTGTAAAGTCGCAATATTGGCTGTTTTTAACGTATTTTATGAATGTAACTGGTTATATGTGCCTGTTTTTAATTTACATATCGAACATAGCTATATGTGGTTGTAATATGAGCTGCTTATAACGTACTATGTGGTCGAAATTCTTTTGTATTACGAACATAGCTAACGGTCTATGTAACTGTTTTTTAACGTACATAGCTAGCATAGCTAGGGTATCGCTTTGCAAGGCAGCTATACAACCTGCGTTTTAGCGTACATAGCCTTCTGTAAAATCGAAATATTGGCTGTTTTAAAGTATATAACGCACGTAACGAACACAACTGGCATAGTAGGCTATGTTGCGAACATAGCTAACATGTAATGTATGTAGCTGTACGTTTTTCGTACATATTAAAAATAGCTAGCATAGCGTTTTTCATCTTGGGTTGTTTTCAACGTCGTAGAGACTTAGCGAACATAGCGTTCTATAAAGTAGCAATATTGGCTGTTTTTAACGTATATAGCGAACATAGCAAGGCAGCGTTTTAACGTATAGCGCAATCGACTGATATAACGTGTATATCGTACGTCGCTACCAAGGCCCTCTCCGCGTTGTCGTATTATTGGCAGCATTACTACGGCTACAAACGCTATAAAAACATACCCCCGTAAATCGCCGGGCCCGAGCTGTTGACAAACACCGAATCCGGCGAACCAACAAGGCGTATATCGCGATTTCACTTAGTGGCAATTAGAAGGAGGCCGGTCGCTATCGGGCGCGATCAGGTGACGCCGTCGTGGAATTTACGTCCCGGGGAGGGGCGGCGGGGGTCGACCTAGCAGGACGCCGCAGCGATAATTGCCAAAGTTGGGGACGGTCGGGTCCTTCGCGGCTTCCTGGGTCCCGGCCGAGGAAGCAGATCGAGATTTACTGGCGGGATTAATATGTGCGGATATCGGACCGATCTGACTCTTGCGGTCCGGGAAGATTAATGGTCGACCGGGGGTTCATAATTATCGCAGAACAAGGCGTAATAAGGTTTCTTTGTCGAAAGGGAAGCGTGAATGTGGGGGCGGGGTTGTGAAATGGACAAGTGTCGTGGAGAAATGATTTTAATCGTTTGATAATCCTCTGATGAAGGTGGGAATACAAGACTTTTTTTAAATTGTTCGAATAAAGTCAATACCTTTCAAAGTAAGGAAAAAAACCTTATTAAAACATATTTGCGCCTATTTTCCCTTGGTCTATGTGAAAAATACGCTGTTTATATCTGTCCTGAACGAGAGGCTGAACCAAGCCTCTACCAGCGTATCTATAAAAGGCGATGTGCAATTAGTATAAACCAGCAAACTCCATAACTATTTTATATCACTAAAACTCGAATCGCAGTGCAGTCGAGTAGTAAACCTTTGGACAGTGACCTCGGCAACGGGGACGAGATTTTTACGATTTCGACCAGTCTTATGACACGAAAGAATTTTTTACAGTATTTTCACACGAAGATGTACAATACGTTAATATGGTTGCATTATGTTGCTTCTGGGGACCCGATTGTGTTTCAAGGCATTGTTTTAAGTGGAAATGGGAGCTGCGTGACCCATGTTGCTCTGTATTTTTTTAAGACCCTCCGAGAATTCAACAATTTCCAATGAAGTCCTCTATGTGCTTTATATTACGAAGAAAATTAAAACCTCAACTACCTCAAGGGTCAAAACTAGGGCCGCCTCCTTCAGCCATTTACTCTAACGATATTTAGAAGTGTCGTTATTCTCACGTGACACATTTCAATTCTAAATTAAACTACACCTAAAGACTTAAACGCGTACGAAATTCTTTCGTCGGCCGTTCGACGATGGATGTATCTGCGGAGACGACTAAAAAAAAAGTTTGTTGCTCCTTTGCGGAAGTAGTTAGGAGTGGACATGTACGCACAAGGCTGTTTCACCTCTATCAAGAATCTATCGGCCGGTACAAAGTGCCTATCAATCTTGCAGTACGCCGCGTTTTACATACGATAACCATCATCGTAGAACTATATTAAAATAACAGTTAATATAGTTAGTCAGGTTTATTGCATAATGTCACATAACGATAAATCAGCGACGGCTCTTCAGCGCAGCTGACAGCCGTGTTATTGGCTTCAAAGGACTCTTATAATGCCACAGCCATTTGTTACACCTATTGCCGACTTGGGTAATTTAATATAATTGCCTTCGGACTAATATAACATATATGACATGTTAATAAACAGCGCGGTACCTACTAATGCGGTAGCTGAAAGCGAACGCGTCTCCGAGCTGTCGTCGAACGTGTTTTAATTCGATTCGACAAAAGCGGAATATCGAAAAAATATTTTTGGCTACCGCAAGGGTCAGTACTAGGGCCACTTCGTATTGTAGCTCGTATTAATGACAATTTAGCTAAGATTTGGTTGCACAGCACAACAGTGAAATCAAATTTGATAAAGGGAAATTTATAGACATTCGATTTTCGAGATAATCAACTTTTTCTTTTTATAAACGTCACATTGACGTTTTATTTGTATTGCAATCACTGTTAATCTTTGATTTAGTAGAAACTGTAAACAATGAGTTCAAAACATTGTCAAACATTTTCAAATTACATCTAACTGCCTCAAGGGTCAAAACTAGGCACACCTCTTCTAGCTCTTTGCGTTAACGATAATTAAATAGACTGTTCCTACGTAATATATTTGAATTCTGCACTATCCAGAATGGTGATCGATTGTTTTTAAGCAGTCTGGATTGTTTCTCTAGACTGCAACCGTAGATCCCCATATTTTGGAAGGTCAGCAATCGTTACACGACGCCATTTTTCAACACCGCAACGCAAGAACTGACCGCACCACGTCGAAAAATGAGGGCCCATCTCCACGTACGTGTACTTAACATCAATTAAACCAGTTGTTGTTTCCGCGAAGCATCTGACGGCAAAAACCGGCCTTGGTACGCACGTAGTGGAGCTGCGCTCTTCCTTAGGAAGATATGATTTGTGAAATTACTACCGGGTTACAATTACAGACTGCAGCGGACTGATTGATGAGGCCCCCGACTTGATTGGCTACTGGTTGTGATTGATACGCTTCGGTTATTAATTTAGAGGAAGGCCGATGGATCTTCCAATGGGGTAATTGGCGGCATAGAAGTAATATACAAAACAAAAAAAAGACGTGTACAGTTCAAGCGCTCGGGGATAATGCATCTGTTGGGTGTGTTTCCGTTTCGATGGAATCCGAGCTAGGCGGAGGTCATGTTTGTGATGAGGACATTTCAGTTGTACTAATGATAAACGACCAGTATCTACGGCAACAAAGCGATTATATCTCGTACTTGACCGGAAGACAGAAACGAAATTTGACGCCAGCTAGGTCATGTATTAGTAGACGAAATTGCAATGGCCCCAAGTGGGTGCCTTGTGTAACTCTAAGAAAACCAACTTCCAAAGAGTGAATTCTACTAATGACTTAACATTCTTAGCCTTAGCTAGGAATCTTTGACCCGCCCTTGTTGTTCTCGGGCTAGGTTCTATGCCTGCTAATAGATTGCTGTTATAGAATTATTTGCGATAACAGCTCCAGCGTAGAACCTCGTGTAACTCCGGAAGTTCCAACGCCGACTAATGTGCGTTAAGTACCACCGCCGTCTAGAATTATTCTGCGGAACTAATGGGACGGTTGACAAACTGTCGCGATTATATTCGATCGGCGTTAACGTGTGTATTACAAATTCCAGCAGCATCAGTTCAAAATGAGTGGTCTCGTACTTCACGGAACAGCTCATCCGAAAATAATGCACAGGCTCCATTAAAGTAATCTCCGTTGTCTGAGAACGCATTACATGTAATTACCTTGTCCGCAGAACGCATTCGTCGTCGCCATTCCCATATCTGCATTACCGGACTAATTTCGTCGCGACGCGGCGGCTCGGCATCTCAGGGAGACAAAGTGCTTTCTGACGATTAAGATGTCCACTGGTTGCTTCACATTCAAGCGGGTATTAAGCGGTTTGATTGGCGATATTTACGAAATAAGTTAGAAGAAATGAACAATGACGGTAGTCTTCGCTATAAATACTTGCTGAAAATTGTATTGTACGTATAAAATGGTAAAAGTACATAAATTATTACAGAAAATCACAACTAAATCGTGGAGCTCGATTACGGACTGACTAAACCGCTAGTAATGACATCACTACGTCATGACGCGATAGACGTGTGGCTTTGTAGTATGGATTGCATGCCTAAAAACGCTGCGTTAATTATCGGTAATTGCACCTCATCAAAATGTTAATCCTGACTGTGGATTATGCATATATATGCCGACGGCGTTCGGTCGACCAAACAATTAATCGGTTAATTACAGAGTTTTTTGCTTGCAGGTGGTAGAAAATCGCCTACGCTCGAAAACATGTGGTAAAGTACATTCATAGATTTAAGAGAACGACTATCTCATCACCAGGTCTTAAAACAAGCAGAAGTTATATTTTGTTTATTTGTTTGTTTGTGTATTTCTGTTTATTGTCAGTTTGTTTTTTCATTTGTTTATTTCCAAACTTTAAATTCATAATTATTCCTAAAATTTGTTCCCCTTTATTAGCATTTTTAAAGGGATTTCGAGGTTTTGGAGATCATCAGTAACAATAAGAAGTACTGTGAGTAGAAATATTTGACATTTAAATATTTAAAAACGTTTGTATTCACAAGAGCGCATATGTATGAACTTCCTATTAGGATGCTGTGCATATTACAAGAATAACAGACTTATTTATGCATGCGTATATTAATTATTTTGTTACTAACGTCTTATGTTATATATTTACTGTTATCTGACTGGTATCTTGACTGATATCAAGATTTTTATCGTGAAATATGTGAGAAGGATGTGTTGCGTACGCGTGTGAAAGGATGATGCGATTGCGGGCGATCTCGACGCCTACACAGCGGACACAGGTAATGCTTGTGTTTATATGATGAGCACTGATCAAGAGAAATTCTTACCTTTATTGCCGTATGCGTAGAGTACGTTTTTTTAGGTGTTAAAAGGTCTCAACACTAATTTTTTTGTTAACTTTCTTATTTAAATTGGTATATATATATATATATTATAAGGAAAATACTTATTTCAATTCAGAACAAAAATGTTTATTCCCAATTTTCTCCAAGATAAGACAACAAACAAAACTTTTTGTTTTCTTTCAATTTTTTTTTGTTTATGGAAAAACCTTGAAAGAGGAAACACTTTTCCTACCTGCAACTAGTGTAATCAATAGTCGACAGTACTGTACCGATTTTCATTTGAATCGGATGAACCATTTTAGAATTATTTAATTACTATTATGCTTAATAATTTTTTCACCCCACTTCTGAATCTTCCCACAAGTACTCCAACAGTTTTACTTAACAACAAAGTGGAACACTCTCTAAAACCTTTTCTACTTCCTCATGCATTAATCCAAATCGATTAAATTATTCAATTAATTAGCTGAAACGACGAAGTTTTTACGACCGAGGGTAATAAATAATCCTACAGTCCTCCAGCGGATCCTCATTAGACGGTTACAAAATGCAAGAACGATCCAATGCACACACATACACTCGTACGTCGCTAATGACGTTACTTTGCTCAACAGGCAATTTAAATTCGTTTCTAATTGTATTGTTTCTTCGACTTTGCTTGATCAGTGGGCCGGGTAATTCTTTCTTCACTTCAGTCTCGAGAAGAGCTCGTTCGAATCGTCAGAAAGGGAAAATGTAATTCTGACTGATTGTGAAATCAAAAGTTGGCTGTTGTATTAACACTACGTAGATGTCTCAAAAACTAAGAGCAAATCGACAGTGCGTGTGTGCGTAAACACTGACTGCCGATTTGTGTCTTTACGTTGATATTACTGTCTTTTCTGTAAGGCTTTATACGCTTGTTTCCCATTTACCTGCGCTTGATGCGAAATGGGAATTCCATTTAGTCCCACTTCTTAAAAGTTTCTGCTGGCGATGGTTCTTCTCGATTTACCTTGCTACCTAGCACGANCTTTTCTGTAAGGCTTTATACGCTTGTTTCCCATTTACCTGCGCCTGATGCGAAATGGGAATTCCATTTATTCCCACTTCTTAAATGTTTCTGCTGGGGATGGCTCTTCTCGATTTACCTTGCTACCTAGAAGGAATGTCTCGCTTATAACCGAATCATCGCCCTGTATGTAAACCGCAGCTTTCCAGCAGCAAAAAAAAACAGTCGAATCCACAGTGAAACAAGCCGCAAAAACCCACAAACACAGCTGAAGATTTCATCTTCCGCTACCATTCCTGCGACTGAGTCTGACGAGAAAAAACTGATACCTCATCGCACAAACCGACCCGTTGCGGGCTAGTTTAGCCACACAAATAATTGATTCGACGTTTTTTCGCGTCGATTTACGCAACGCTTCTAATGGAGTACGTGCTGACAACGCGGTCGAGACGGTTCTTCTTGGAATTTCCAGTTTAAGGAGGTATTTCGGGTTTACTCAAATGCACAGATGTACTTGAAATTTATAAAGCGTATTACCCAGTGCTCCCTCTGTGTATCATATTTTTTTGAAATTTTTTTTGAATCTAGATTTTGAGACATTGTTGTTGAAAGTTGTTCATTTTAACATAGGTTTATATGGCTAAGATGGACGGTGGGGCTCTTTTTTGGCCATAACTGAGAAAAAAATGTAGAAATTGTGAAACAAAACTTTTCCATAGATAGTACACAGTAGGTTTTTATGTAAAACTAATGTAAGTTTTGAACATAGTACAGGCTGTATTAATTAGAAACAAAAACCAATAATTGCATTTCTGTCTGACTTGAGGATTAATGTGGCAACGTCGCAATCAGCTGACAGCAAGGAGGGAATACATTTGAAAGACTTGATAAAAACGAAATTGATTTCAAACATTTAATTTTTCCTAAATCCCATGTACATTGTTATCAACAATAAATTATCCACAACAGATGATTTTTGTAATGTTTTTAAAAAACTAGATTAATTAAAAAAGACTAGGAAGCTGTGATATATTTATTGGAATAAAAAATACTGTTGATAAATCCTTTTAATATATTTAATGGTTTATAAAAACATCGTAATCATTACCCAGCAATAAGTTTTCTTTACTTGATTAATATAATTAGTAATACTTGAGATAAAAGCATTTGTACCGAATAACAAAGGAACATAAATATTTCTCAGCAAACTTTATATCTAAAAAATTAGTTATAGTTGCAAAACTTTTGTAACATTACTAAAATAGAGATTAAAAACACGAACAGTGAGTAATAATGTAATTTCTATCACAGAACCTTCAAAATTGCATCCAACATTTCGACTTGGACGAGCGATGGGCGCGAGTGTCATTTCATTTCTTTAGAACTAAATTAACATAATTCTCGTTGTTTTACCAGTTTACATGATTTACGGATTTTAAATAAAGGATACAAATCTTCGCGAGAATAATACGATATATTTGCTTTATGTAATAATTATATTGTACTTAGTTTACACACAATACATTTTTGAACGCGTACGCATCTTTACCCGAATTTGACGCGCAATATCTCCGATGTCCGAGGTCTGTAGGTTCGCAGTGTGTACAACTGTTAGCCAATTATTAGCACTGTTGCCACATCATCATAGACTTTATGCGTTCATTAAATATAATTTAAAACTACTTAAATATATTTTTATGTTGTTAATTAGTCAATATGCATGCTATGTGCATATGAGTCGATTTCTTTGCTATGTAGATAATGTTTATAGCAAATAAATTCAATAGAATTTAATTTTTTCAAATTGGCAGCGGGCTTTAGTCCCATAAGAAAAGCATAGGACCCTCCCTGCGCTCCTCACTTCCCTCGGACCCCGATACACCTCCTTAATCCAAGGATTTCAGATATAGGTGAATTAGCCTAAATCTGCCTATTTTGAGTCAACGAATCTGCGATCTTCCATTGTACACAATGTATACAATGGAGATATATAATTTTATCGTTGATAGCAACACAGAAAGTCGTACTGTTACAGTTTTATAAGAAAACGCACGCTCCTAATAGAAAAATAACTTGTTTCTTTAAACTGAAACAAAAGTGACTTACTAAATCTGCTGATAAGCCTTTATCGTCTGCCTCTGTTGACGAAAACTACGAGAGTCAAAGTACCTACCAGCCTTCTACCTCCGGAAGAAATGAAAACACCGGTCACGCTGCTAATCTGTTGTGTAAATCTTAATATTGTCAGCTCGGTCGGGAGGGCTCCTGGTAACCGCTCGGTGCATATACAACCGATACGCTATTGAAACGCCATTTAAATTGGACGATTGTGCGATATGAGACGAGTGCAACGCCTAACCTTTTTCCCCGGATGGACATCGAATACATAACGCGGTAGGCCGCGGTCGCTTCCCTAATTGTGCCGGCTTTAATTTGGAATATAATGGACGAGATCTAGATAGCGCCGAACAATGAGCAATAATTTGTTGCAATATTCCGATCTAGGAGGCGCTGTCGGGCTGATTTAAGGAGAGCGCCCGCGAAAGGAGCGTCCAGCTGACTTCATTAAAAAAAATCAACGAGGTTTCCGGTTTAGACAAAGCTTACATAAATCAGAACAAAAGGGGCCCCAAAACAGATCCTTGTTCCACTTAATCCACGCGGATGCAAAATCAACGATTAGTGAATGATTCTCTTGCACTTTTAACTTTTTAATCTAATTAAAACCAACATATTACTCGCGTAGTCAAATATCTCGGCGCAAATTTGAGAAAGCGTCGATTTTTTCAGAGATAATCACCCGCGAAGCTCTCAGTGTGCTATTAACGACGCATGCGGCCAATTCTCGCCCTTTTCGTTAATAATCCGGTGTCGCCCCAAGGTTCAATTACATTCCTCATCACGGCAGACTACCGTACTGCGTATAGCGCAGCCGTTCCCACAATAGTTATAATTGCGTCCGAGACGACGCGTGCCACTGTAATCAGCAAGATTCCTATCGCCTGTTACCGTAAGATACCTTATGAAAAAGTCATTATCTCGTATTCTTTGCAGGCTGAGAAAAGAACGATTATTACGATGTGCGAGGTAATTGTGAATAAATTATCATGCGAACCGTACAACGCTTCAGACTCTCTAACTAACGTAACTTTTTCAAACACGGCTTTAATTTTCATCGAAACAATACCAAACACTCGCGGCACCTAACTAGTTTAAGAAAACGACTACTACAACTAGAATTCCGTGTCATTTACCAGATCCCGATCTATCCGACTCAATCCGGGATCCCGACATTAGCGAGTCATTGCCATAAGCAAACGGTGTTCGATGTTATTAGATTATCGACGACGTGACTAGCAGTTGGATGCCGCCTCTGTGGGGCTCGTCATCGTCGGGTAATTGTGACACGCCGGCACCGCTTTGCATCTCAAACAACCCAGCCACCCAGATGTTTCCCGCACGCCAATACGTCGCAGCGATACAGCGAATACAACGTTGAAACTCCCGATTGCACACGCCGAAATCTAGTTTACCCGTTAAGACGAATTAATTGAAGGTATGGCACGTAATGACGTCACACCTCGATATTCTCGCGCCAGATTTAAAATATATTTCACTTATTTTATCGGTACGCCGCTGTACCGAGCAAGAATGTGCTCTTCTTACGTCGGCCAGCACTACATCTCTCTGTTAAATAGACCGTGGTTCGCCTTTTTGCCAATTCGTCGTTTGATTACTAACAATGAGGCACTTAGATAGACGTATTAACTATGTATTACGTCCGATCGAGATCGCCGCTGATGGAAAGGTGTGTTTATTATTTTCATTGCTACGTTTTATTGTTGCATTATCTGATGTTAACCTGGAAAAAACGGCCGGTAGTTTTATTTATTTATTACCAGAACTGGCTGCATTAAAACAATGGCTGGACCTGCCGCGCAACTTGTTTATTTTCTAAGACGCGACGACTCCGGAGAGAGATTTATTATTACAGGTTGCGAGACACAGCAGAAGGCTTCGAGATATAGCAGTCGGCCGATAATAGCGATAATGGCGATAAATAGTAATGGATAGTTATAATTAAATGTATCTCCAATCAGCAACTTGCTCACTGGCATCCAGCTGAAGTGGATATTGTTTGCTTCGGGGTTTCTTTAAGATCATGAAATAAGTAAAATATGGTCAAGTCTTTGAACAGACAGAAAATTCTCCTGCCAATATATGCCATGATTTATTATTATTATATAAAAAAAAAGAAACGAGATTCGAAAAAGTAATATTAACTTGGCCCCTTTAAAAAACGGCGCGCCGCCGCTGCCCCACCATATGATAGGCGCGGCCTGCTAGATCAAATAGATTACCGAGCGACGTTGAGAGATCGCATCGTTCGCCGCGAACATAAAAATAATTGTTATTTTATGCGATTGCAGGTCTGCCAACTACAACAATGAGACGGGCAACTGCGAGCTGTCCAGCATGGACCGCATCACTCTGGCTGGCAGCAACGCCTTCCAGCCGGCCAGCGGCTTCGACTACATCGAGAACAACTGCATCGAGGAGCCCACCAAGCTGTGCGAATTCAAAAAACTGAACGGCAGGATCCTGAAGACGGTCGACTCGGTGTACCAAGACGTCGGCTCCCTGGACGAATGCAAGGAGCTGTGCCTCAACTCCCCCTACCGCTGTCACTCGTACGACTATGGGGACACCGGCGAGATGGTCTGCAGGCTCAGCCATCACTCCAGGGCTACCCTTGCTGACATCCAAGTTAGTATACGCCAAGTTCTACATATATACACGTACATATAAAACTGTTTGCTTTATTGTATCGCCTGATTGTAACCCAGACCACTGTGTACACTGATATAAACAACTTCAACAATCCTATAACAATCCAGGACCCCTATCTGGAAGTTCCCGAAGCAGCCACCTACGAACTGAGCTCGTGCTACAACGTCAGCATCGACTGTCGCTCAGGAGACATGGTAGCTCGCATCCAGACCTCCAGACTCTTCGACGGGAAGATCTACGCCAAGGGCAGCCCCAACTCTTGCGTGCGCGACGTCAACAGCAGCCTGGAATTCGAGCTGAGCATGGCCTACGACGATCTAGAATGCAACGTGAGGAAAAACGGTTTGGGAAGGTACATCAACGACGTAGTCATCCAACACCACGACAAAATCGTCACCAGCAGCGACCTGGGTCTTGCCATCACCTGCCAGTATGATCTGACCAACAAGAGCGTCACCAACGAGGTGGATTTGGGGGTTCACGGCGACATCCAACCAGGTAAGATCGACCATTACAAACCGATTATGTTATTAAAGCGTCTATTCCTCTTCAGCTATCTCAGAAGAAGTTACTGTGGATTCGCCTAACGTCGCTATGAAGATAACGGACAGAAATGGGGAAGACATCATGCAGACTGCTGAGGTTGGAGACCCGCTGGCCCTTAAGTTCGAAATCATGGATAAAAACAGTCCCTACGAGATATTCGTAAGGGAACTAGTTGCCATGGATGGTGTGGACTCCAGCGAAATCGTTCTCATCGATTCAGACGGTTGTCCCACTGACCATTTCATCATGGGCCCCATCTACAAATCCGCTGATTCTGGAAAGGTATGTGGTTTTAAAAAAATGCTAAACTTAATCCTCCAGCATCCTCCAATTGTATGGTCAAAACTCACTGAAAGCCTGTATCATTGTATCAACTTCCATTCCAGGTGCTGCTCTCCCACTTCGACGCCTTTAAGTTCCCCTCGTCGGAAGTGGTCCAGTTCCGAGCCCTGGTGACCCCCTGCATGCCCACGTGTGAGCCAGTCCAGTGCGACCAGGAAGAACCTACCGGAGAACTGCGCTCCGTCATCTCCTACGGTAAGAGGAGGAGGCGCCGTTCCACCGCAGGCCACGACGACATGCTCCTCGTCCAGTCCATCCAAATCACCGACAAATTCGGCTTCGAAAGGGACGCCAACAAGACGTCGTCTATCGGCAGCGAAGCCATGTTCCTCCCCAACGACGGACTCTGCATCAACGTGGGCGGCCTCATAGTGGCCGCCACCGTCTTCCTGTCGTCTCAGCTGGCCATAATCGCAGCATGGACCTTCATCTGGCAGAGGAGGAGGCTCAGCAGCAAACTATCGCACGACGGGATGTCCGTCAGCGTCAGCCTGCCCTCCCAGTTGAGTTCTGGCCGCACCGACAGCCTCTGCAAGCTCTACGATGGCGGCTACGCCCATTCCCGTCGATTCTAGGCCGTCTAGTTCGCAATTGTTTCACGTCGTATGTCGGAAAACACCGCGGGTGATGTATGTTTTCACGGAGGAACTTTCGTCAATGGAAAATCGTTTACCCGTATCAGAAACAGGCATATCAACAAATCACTGCACAAAATTGAAAGGGAATTTGGAAACGAGCAAACGTTCCGGTATCTTCCATGTGTGAATGTACCTCGGGTGCAATAATTGTCATAAAAAAAATGCCAGTTCCAGTTTCGGATTGCTGGGTATACACAACGGTTATTAGAGCCCAGTATTCTTCTTCCTTCTATAATCGTACTTAAACTGCATACCGTACTGTATTATCCTTAATAATGTATGATCGTAACTTTGAATACTCGTTAAGATATTGAAGCAAATAGGCTTAAGATAACGTCTGATACTACTCCGCCTCAACCACTTTATTAAGCGTAACGCAAATTCAGCTTTTTTTTGGTTCAGGTTGTTTATTCAATATAACTCGATGCAACCGTAAGGTTTATAATTAGGATCGATTTACAGATGTCGTCACTTACTCAACGCCACTATACCACGATTACAACATTCTACTGTGACTGTTGCCAAAATCAATTCGTGCCCAGCGCGCGCTCTGTTACGTTTCTCGTGAGTTAAAATTTCCATCAGCGCGAATTTGTCTCGTCAATTCAAATCATCCCCAGTACAAAATATCGAATCGATTTCAATGCCGCGACCTCTATAAATTGAGTACACACCAACTCGTCGAGAGATGCGTGTTAGATTTAGGTTTGGCGCCGGACATTTCAGGATCCAAGGACGATCTAGCGCGAATGCGACTGTGAGTTTAACAATTAGAGCTAAAGTTGTGTGAGTGTTTATTTAACTGCTTGTCCTTGCGTCCTAAATGTCGGCAGGTAGCTTTGCCGCGCCGAAATACGCGCTACTTTACGCACGGTTATCTGCGCCGCAAGCGCCTGAGCATAACTATAACAAATACCATATAATTTTTTAGACAATTTATAATTTTACATATAAATGTATACTGTAAGTTATTCTATGCTGATGTATTCAGTGATGAAGTAAAATATCGAAATATATAGCTCATAATATGACAAATAAACGCTGTATTTTATTTTCCTTGCCCAGTTCCATCATGACGACAGTTAAAACGCACTGAAATCAGTATATAAGTTACTTCAGGAAAGAAATGAGACTGTACAGAAAATACACTACTCTGAATAAAATCTATGTTCTTCGTTAAAAGAATTATCGGAATTTGTAAACTGCGATAAAGTTTTGTCTCCTGGGATCTTAAGTTGGTAGTGTCCCTCTACCGAAAAAGAGATGAACTACATTAGGAACGAAGTTCGAGTTCAGGGTGTGTGTGATTCGAAGGATTGATATGTTCAATGGTACGAATAACGCATCACTAATACAAAAATTCCTCCCCCCGTTAGGGACACTCCAGAATAATATGTATTCTACAACTAAAATATTTAAAGCTATGAAAGTAGCGTTTTGCAAGATATACAAGTTTACCATTTAAAAACAATGACCAAATATCAGTGTAAATGCTGAGAACCAGTGAACCAAATTTACAGGAAGATCCGATTTTGAAAACAGGAACATTTGAAAAAGTGGCAGCACTGACACAATATGACAGTTCGTGATAGGACTGATAGACGACAAAGGAGGGTGGTGGTGGATTGTTTATTTCTAAAAAATGAGTGATTACAGCAGTGATGAAAATGAAAGCGAAATTGTTTTATACAGAAACAGAAAGGAATGGCGAGATGTTACTCCTGTACCCCAAGACGATGGTGAAGATCCTGTAGTATCTATTGCCTACACAGAAGCTTGTAAGTTAACCTAACTTTTGTAATTTTATTTCGAATTGGTAATAAAATTTAAACAAACCCCCTTCTAGCTCTGCTGTTTCACTAAATATGAAGTCTTTGATAAATTTAAAAGGTATTGAAAGAATACTGGTACATTTTAATAAACTAGCTGAATAAATCAATATCAGAATTTCCATGACGAATCATCCTGATTAGATCAGTGATATTTATTAGTTCGTTTCTAGTGACTTGTGTTAAATCAGCTCGGCAGTGTATGCTTCCTACAGGCAACTGTTTGAAACGTGTTTAAAAAAATACTAAATATGTTCCACTTTTTCCCAAATATTTTGTTCGACAGATGAAGACTGCTTTGACTACTTCCGGGCCGTTCTGAAGAACAAGGAAATATCCGAGAGGGCTTTGGAGATAACCAAAACAGCGTCGTTCTTCAACCCGGCCAACTACACGGTATGGCAATATAGGTACGGAAAACACCAAACTTCTATTACCTAACCTCAAAAACTGGGCTTTTCAGGCGCGAGATCCTCAAAGGACTCAACAAGGACCTGCACGAGGAACTCGACTTGATCCAGAAGGTGATACTGAAACAGTCGAAGAATTACCAGGTGTGGCACCACCGCAAGGTACTCATCGAGTGGCTGCAGGATCCGTCGAAGGAGAAATTTTTGACCGAGTCGGTTCTGGCAAAGGACGCCAAGAACTACCACGCCTGGCAACACCGGCAGTGGGTCATAAAAACGTTCAAGTAAGTCGTTTAGTAGGTACTTTAAAAAAAAAAAGTAAAGCTGCGGACAATAAAAAGTTTCCGAGTTATTTTTTACGAGTCATTTTTTAAAGAAAGGTAAAAACAGCTTTAACAGGTTCAAATAGCGAAAATTTCAGTGTTCCGGTACTGTGGGTTGGCGAATTTTTATCGTCCGCGGCTGTACGTGCCGACAGAAATGAAAAACGACCGCAACTTTTAGCCTTTACGACGGGGAATTGGAATATATAGACACGCTACTAGCGGACGACGTTAGGAACAATTCAGCGTGGAACCAAAGATATTTCGTCGTAAATAACACGACGGGCTTCACGGACGAGGTGCTCGACCGCGAGATAGACTACACCCTATTCAACATCAAAGCGGTTACGGAAAACGAGAGCGCCTGGAACTACTTGAGGGGGTACGTGAAACTTTTAACTTTTTCGACGATTTCGCTGCAATTTTCCTCTTCCCTAGGCTCCTCCTTCACGACAAAGGGGGCCTGAGCAAGAACGAGAAGGTGACGGAGTTCTGCGAGGAGCTGTACAAGTCCGGCAACCGTTCCCCCTTCCTCCTGGCCGTCCTGGTGGACATGTGCTACGAACAGGTGAACGAGGGCGGGGGAGACTCGGTTTACACCTTGGAGAGGGCCAGGGGGCTGTGCGACGATCTGGCGGCGAAGTTCGACACCGTCCGGGCCAAGTACTGGTATTACATGCTGGAGACTATAGAGAAAAAGTCGCAGGAGGGGTCGGAGGCCGGCGGGGCCTCCAGCTCGAATTAATTATTTGTTCGGGTGTCGCCATGTCGCGGAAATTGCATTCCAGGTAATCGTTGGCGGTTTTGTTGAGGAGGAACTTTTTTTTTAGTTAAATGCTGTATGTGGGGCGGGGGACGGGCTCTTTACAAAGTTTACTTTTTATATACTTAGAACGGCAGAATTATTAGTAAAAATATGGTGGATTTATAAAAAATGTTTTTTTAATGCACATTTTCATTTGCATGAATTTTTTAAAAATAAAAAAATTTTTGTTTTGATTTTTCATTTCTTTTCTCACATTTTTAGAAGGATAACTGTTTTTTTTTTCAGTTTTTCACTTTAATTAATATTCCCCATTTAATACTTGCTTAAAAAATTACGTTATATTTAAAATATCCCAATTTTCACTATTTCTTCTGAGCGAGGCGAGTAATTCTGGTTAAATTGTGAATTTTTTCAAAATGTGTGTTAATTCTGAAAATAAAGTTAAAAAAATAAAAAAAATGATTCAAGATATTGCTGAATATCTGTTTTCATATTAAAAAAAATACTTTAAAAGAAATATGTAACTCGTTCCTTTGAGACGGACATGTTCCGTCCGAAACGTTCTCCACGCTTCGTAACATATATTGAGTATATGTGTACCTTTTTTGAGCTGTATGCTTTTTTGGTGTATTACGATATTTGTAAATGATCACAGTTCTCAGAATTAAAGTATGTTCGACTGGAAATTGAGTTTTTTCTTTCACCGCTAAAGATTTCAACTAAACAAGGCCTTAAAAGAAACAGGGCGTATTTGTGGAGTTCAGACAACCAGAGGAACAACGCACTGTATTTTATGTTGCAAAAAAATTCTATGACGACTATGCATGCAACGAAATTAACACTATATTGTTATACGTTGCAAAATAATGTACAAATCAAACCTCAAAACACTTCAAACGAACTAAAACCTATTCAGATTGTACAAAAAATGGTTCCATAGTTTGAATTTTCGAACAGAGTGAGCTGAAATAACAGAATTATGCAAAACAAAAGCATAATCGATTATAGTCTTCCATATTTAACTTGTAATGATTCAGCTTATGTCATAATGAGAGACTTTGTAGAATTAAACAGAGAGAGCGCAAACAATGGACAAACTATTATTTCATAAGTTACCAGGAATAAAACGCTATGTTTGGTTCGAAAGGAAACATTTTTAATAAATTCTTATTACACTTTGCTCCATATGACTCCAACACGCCGTACATGACATCCTTGTTTATTTTCTTGCTACAGTTTAGCAAGCTTGGTTTTCGAGCTAGAAAAAATTGTTGGAATTACATTTTGAAGATATGGTGTTAACTGCATTCTTTTATCACACCTGAAACAGCTCCAATATCCGTTTTAAACACAATTTTGCTTCGCACACGCACAAAACCACAAAAAAATATCAAAAGTTTTTAATTTTCACCGAATAGCCGTGCACTTTGTTGAATAATTTCGCGTTTCATTTGTTTGAATGTTGCGAGTTGCCAGGCTTGCCGGTAGAGGGCGCATCCCCTGACGCTTTTATACCGCGAACTTTTTGAAATCGGGGAAACTTAAAATGCTTGCAAACAATTAATTTGAAGAAATATGCAAACAGATTCACCATACATTATATTTTAGGCTGCAAGATAGAGGAAAGTGGCTCTGGGCTAACATCTTTGAAATTTTGCTGTGATAGTTCTGATGGCGTGGATCAAGAGTCAATAGGTATAAAGTCAGTCCTTTGTTTTGGACTTACGACCCCTGACAGTTACGCAACCAGATTAACAGTGTATTGTATTTTAGGTTGCAAAATAATTCTATAAAAGAAATACAAATACACTTTTAATACCATTTCGTACTGCGTAGTGACTTTCTAAATCAATGTATTTAAACTAGTACTGCATACCACATTGCACAAACTATAAAAAAAAATTGTAGCACCTCAAAACTCAAAAAAAACTGCAAATTCACTATCAATCTCTTTATTTCACAATAAAACACTTGGTTATTGCAAAGAACGTATTTATTGTTTCATTTTAAAAAAAAAGAGGCATAAAAAGTTAACAATCAATCAAGCGTTAAATATTTGGTCCAATTTTCAGAAGCGGCGGCATCGGGAAGGGCCCAGCCGAACGGTATTTTAGAACCCATCTCGTTCGAGGGCGAAACCAAAAACGTGTCCCAGCTTTTCCTACAACGAAACAAAAAAATATTACTCGTCCGGTACAGAAAAGACGGAGATTACTCTGCCGCTCACCGAATAGCTATAAAAGTTTCCGTGTCCCTCTCGGCAGCGGTAAGAGCCCAATAACTTTGATTCTCCTGCGGGATGACCTGCCTGAGCCCGAAAAAAATCCGGTACCACTCTCCGAGGAGCTTGCGCTCCTTGGCCAAGCGGGCCGTCTTGGAATCCTCGCTGGCGGTCTTCTCGATCATCAGTCGCAGGCCGTGCTCCTCGATCGTGTACGTTTTCATCGAGGATTCCCACATTCGTATCAACTTTTCTGCGAACATATATTCGGTTAAAATTTTTTTGTTCGATACATTTGTCTGTAAAACTCGTAAATTACCTGTTATAACATTAAACGCCTGTCGATCCTCCAAGGACACCCGCTCGCCCCTCTGGCCAGCTATCTGGTCCCGAACGGACCTCAACTTGGTCAAGCTAGAAACGAGAGACAACTGTTTCCGAGCGTCAGACTTTTTCTTCGTGACCTCGGCCAAGACACAATCCGCGTCTTTCTGCATGTCCTCTTCCTGCGTAAAACTACAAATTTCACGAATACGCTTTAAAAAAATAAACGTTACTTACCATTTTGGCTTTTTCCACCTCTTCCTTCATACCCCTCAACCACTCGTCAATGCTCTTGTGCAGTTTGCTCCTGTTCTCGTACTTCTCGCTAAGTTTTTGCTTCCAGAACCCCTTTTTTTTCTTCTCTCTCAGACGTTTTTTCTTCCTTTTATCCACGGCCCGTTTCAAAGCGAAAATCGCTTCGTTGTTCTCGAATTTAGACATCAGTCTCGTGAACTGGTCTTTTATCACACCGATCTCGACAGTTTTTTGCTTCCATTCCGTCGTGGACATGCTAGCCACGTTGTCCTGTAAATTTTGTTGGGTTTCTGCGAGTTTATCGAGCAGCCCGAGGCACTCCTTCAGTGACTTCTGGGCGTCGTTAATAGATAGGTTGTTACCTTTGTTAATTTTTACTTTCGGGATTGGTCTGTAAACGCAGTTTTGCTGCAGCCACGAGTCGATCCACAGTTCGTCGTTACTTTGACTGTACAATGTCTCGAAAACGTTAGTCCTTGGGTCAGTACCGAGAGGCACTTCAGTGTTAGGCGAGCGTACAGAAAAGTTCTTGTATTTGAGAAAATTCATGATTAAAAAAAGGATTATAACTAAATTTATAAGTTTAAATAGTTAATTGTTTGTTAATACGATTCGAAAGCACTTAACACATATGCACTTCACCAGCTTTCGGCAACTGCTGTTTAGCTTCTTCCAACACTTTCTTAGCAGCTAAGTAGTCCTCGGTATCTTTTAAGTCTTGTTCAGTATCAAGTATGCCCTTTAAATCGTCGTAAGCTGTCAAAAGTCTTCTTTGGCAATCTGGAACCATCATCAAACTTTCGGTTAGCACTTCCTCTTGCTTGCGAATCTCGTATTCGTCTCGCCCGTCTTTCTTCAACTTCTCAATACGGATTTTCTGTTGTTCTGCCTCGCGTTCGTATACGGTCTTTTCCTTGGCTAACCTTCTCACTACACCTGTTTTTATTTTAATCGTTCTGAAGCGTGGATCTGCCATTGCACGGATTTCTACTAGAAAAGGAGATTTTGTGGTGTTAAACCTTTAAAAAACATGGGCCAAAATGTCTTTACACTTTTCAGATCTTTGGCATTTTTTTAAAATAAACCAGACCAACAAAATGTCCCTCACAAAAATAATTTAGTAACACAGAACATAGTCATAGAACAGAACAGACTCATTGATGTTCACCGTTGTCGTTTGTCAAACGAAGAAGGCTAATGATTGGCCATAAATAAGAAACTTAATATAATTGGCCATAAATTAAAAATGTAATATGATTGGCTATTGTGACTTACTTTCATAAACCAATAAAATTCGAGATACTTCAAAAATCTTTTACTATCACATTAATATTAAACAAATGCATAAATTGAAAAATGTGGGTAAATAACATTTAACACAATTCAGCTATCGGTAACTGTGCTTTAGCTTCCTCTAAGGCCCTATGGGCTGCCAGATAGTCTTCCGTTTCCTTCAAATCTTGTTCCACCTCCAGAATATTCCTCAACTCCTCGAAAGCAGCGAGAAGTTTTCTCTGGCAATCTGGTACCATCATGTAACTCTCGTTTAACACTTCCTCTTGTTTGCGAATTTCGTACTCGTCTTTACCGTCCTTCTTGAATTTCTCTACGCGGATTTTTTGTTGTTCTGCCTCACGTTCGTACACGGTCTTCTCCTTTGCTAACCTCTTGACAACACCTGTTTTTATTTTGATAGTTCTGATGCGTGGATCTGCCATCGTACAATGTTTTGAAATTTATTTCACCACTAATGAGCAAGCAAACCAAAACGAGTCGTCTATTGATTCCACCGACTTCTTTTATGAATGAAAATGAAAACAAGGGGCCGAGATTATCGAGTGACTCATATGATTGCTTTTACACGACACATCAAATATATCAAACACTCAAATTAAGTGGTTTTTCAAGGACACAAGGGATTAGTGGTAAATCATCAGTTTTAAAGTATTGTATTATAATCAGGGCCCGAGAACTTATACTTGAAAATATGGGGACACTGGGAACCACGTGACTTGAGATGGATATACAAGTTGGGAAAAGAGTCTATAGATGTCGCCACAAAGATTTTGTAGAATAAATTTTGACAATTGCAATTATGAATCATTTCATGTCATT
>NW_019416290.1:674989-708850 GCF_000390285.2 Anoplophora glabripennis
AATTTTTTCAACAAACATTTTAAAAAGTTACAGTATCAAAATTATTTCTTATTTTAAGTAGAAAGACTATTAGAGCATTTAAAAGTGTCTTTAATGCTTGAGTGATTTTAATGCTTTTTATCAAATGTACTTATTTTCTCATGGTGACAAAAAAAATTATCTACGTGAAAATTATTTTACAAAATCAATTTCTGAGTGATCTGTGTAGGGTGAGATTTGTTATGTAATTTTAAATTTAGCGGCGGCAGAATACCTAAAACAAATATTGAGTAGGTAGGTATATAGTTGTAGAGCGTACAAGTAGATGGCGCTTGCATCTTTTACCGGCTACAGGTAATTTAACTCACTGTATTACCGATAATTGCTAGAAAAGGAAAGCAATAGAAGTTGGAGAAAGTGTCAACAGTTAGCGCTGTTAATGACCACGAATTCTGTGCAAGTTTCCTATCTATAGTACCTATCATTTATCTAGGATTATAATATACTGTTTAAATGAAAAATTGAAAAAAGGGGAATAACAAAGGTTCACTGGTCATCACGTTATTGGAAGTTTTCTAAACTAATCATGTTAATCCGATTACTCCGATCAGTAAGATCATTGCTGTTGTAGTTCGGCATTGAAACTGATTTATGTTAAAAAGCGTTTGTAAAGTATTTATTAATGTTGTAATGTTAAATTTTACGCCTAGGTCTCGATTACTTGTGTCTTTTATTCAAAACCGATTGCCACGAATCGGAAACATCAATTAAAGTAAAATCCAAATGCAATGATTAGTGATCCATCTGATCTCAAATCAGAGCTTTGCACACTCTTTTTACGTACAAAGTACAAATCAACAAAGTTAAAATTTCAAATCCACAAAGGTAACCTAACCTAAAATGGGTAGTTTTTCTAAAACCCTAAATTCTTTTTTAAAGAAAAAATCTATAAAATACGGTTTGCCGTTTCTTTTAGTGGTTCTAGGAGGTTCTTTCGGTTTGAAGGAATTTGCCCAGTTACGGTAAATATACCTTCATATATATCTAATCTTATATATTTTTATTAAAAATTGTGTATGCATATTTTTAGTTATCAATTCTCGAAGGTGTCAGTTGTGAGGCCCGAGGAAATGAAGAAGTATGGTATCGAAATGAAAAAACCTGGCGAAGTAACTATAGACACTGAGTTTGAGAAAGTTAAGAAGCTCGATATAGATAACTGGGAGCAAGTCAGGGGTCCCAGACCCTGGGAAGAGAATATTAATTAGACTTTGTAGTGTAAGTTGTGAAAGTAGTACAGAACTGTGATATTTGTAATTCTTACGAAAATAAACACGTTTATTTTAAATTTGTTAGTGATTTTTTCAGTGTTGTGAAATCAGTTCAGGAAGTGAAACGACTGGTGGATATAGATATATTTTTTTATTAATTTCTTATAAAAAATATACCAAACAAACAATAAAGATCTGAGTGTGTAGTAAACAGTGAATTGGGAACAAAAACCACAAATGATGAGTTATTTTAGGTGAAAAGTTACTATTGCGTTACGACATACCAAACAAATATCATACTCGCCCTTCCATTAAATTTAAGGCAAAAAATAGTCATTTGAAATATATCGCTAAAATTTAAAAGGCGTTCTCTACTTCAGCAATTTATCGGGGAGTATGACTATTTTATAGTAATTTCCATTGCTTTAATACTGGTATTATTTTCATTTCCGTCTAACTGGAAACATTTAAATTTAGGCAATTGAGCAACATTTTAAAAAAAAATCGGTGTGTTTTGATAAATCTTCCAGCATGTATATATCACACTGCTATTTAAATCTTCCAGTTATATAGAATTTAAACCGAGAACAGATAAAAATCGCACTCTCAAATATACAAATAAAAATACCAATACTTTTTCAATTTCGACAAAAAAAAAACTGCTTAGTCCGGAAACCACTCAAATTTTTGATATATTTGTCCCTTTTTTTGCAAATTATCCACCTAATCGAAAGCAATGTGTCCTCGAGACATCGCAAACTCAAAAATGCCACCGCTGCGTCTACAGTTAGCTTAAGTCTATCTATCAAGGGAAAAACACAAATCGTACGTCTAGCCAGGTACAAATAAACAACAAAAAAAAAATGGGGGTAAACTATTCACTGCCCTCGTCAAACGACTGTTAAAAATATCGAAGGAGACTTATCGCTAATGTTAGTGATCACTGTACAATTCGAGATTAAATTGCTTATGTCCCCCTCCGAAGACTGAATCGTAAATACTTTCAGATCTTTGATATACCACCTAAATACGTACAATATTAAATATATAGCACAAAGTTGATACCTACTGGCCGAGTAAATTGTTAGAAAACGATCAATGCTAACTAAACGTAAAAAAAATTGTTGTAACGTCAGTCCTAAGATTCCTGAAAGCTTGCGCTGGGAGAACTGGCCTAGTCTTGGGTAAATACTAATAAATTTAGAATTAAACACCCGTTGCGAGGATTCGTAATAAAACGTTCATCCCACTTCTGATCCGAAGCGCCAACTCTGAGTTTTAGATTCGATGCTGCTAAAAGCATCGAATGGCAACTTGTGACCTTCACGACTGTTAAAAATGCAACAGAACCCATAGGCGGGCAAATACAAATGAAAGAAATGGCAATGCAAACCGTTTCAGTCATGAAAATCGCGTTTTTTTTAAAAGATACGCTACAAATACGATATTTCCCACATAAAAATTCATATAATGAATTATATTTATGTACATCGAATATCGAATAAAACTGAAGGTCCAGCACGAAAAATCGTACACTGCTGATCCCGCTTCTGATCGGAAGAGCCAACTTTGACTTTTAGATTTGATGCTGCTAAAAGCATCGAATGCCCACTTCCGACACAGAATGACCATTAAAAATGCAACAGAACCCTTAGGCGGACTAATACAAATGGGAAAAAATAGCGAAGCAAGCCGTTTCAATCATGAAAATCGCGTTTTTAAAAAAATATGCTACAAAAACGATATTTCCCATGTAAAACTTCATATAATGCATTTTATTTTTATATAAATGTACATCGAATATCGAATAAACTGAAGGTCCAACACGAGAAATCGTGCAATGCTGATCCCGCTTCTGATCGGAACAGCCATCTTTGACTTTTAGATTCGATGCTGCTAAAAGCATCGAATGCCAACTTCTGACATAGAACGTCCGTTAAAAATGCAACAGAACCCATAGGCGGACTAATATAAATGGGAAAAAATAGCGAAGCAAACTGTTTGTCATGAAAATCGCGTTATTTTAAAAAATATGCTGCAAAAACGATATTTCCCACGCAAAAGTTCATATAATGAATTTTATTTTTACACATCGAATATCGAATAAATTGAAGGCCCAACACGAGAAATCGTGCAATGCTGATCCCGCTTCTGATCGGAAGAGCCAACTTCGACTTTTAAGTTCAACGCTGCTAAAAACAGACTTCAGACGTGGGCTGTTAAAAATGCAACAAAACCAAAAACTGGCCGGTCAAAAAAATTAAAATAATACAATTAAACCGGTTGAAGTTACGAAAATCATCTTGTACACAATATGAGACAGAAACGATGATATTTCCCAAGTAAAAAATTCTTATAATGAATTTATTTTTACACACAGATCAAGTAGAACCAACACCAGAAATCGTAAAACGTTGATCCCACTTCTGATCCGAAACGTTAACTTTGATTTTTGGTGCTAAGAGGGATCGAAGGGATTAACTGCCAAACTACTGACACTTGACTGTTAAAAATGCACCAAAACCTACAACCTCGCTAATTGTTGGTGAAAACAAATTAGTCTTCGCTGAAAACTCCTTAATAGTCATGAGAATGATTTTTGTACATATGATACGTTCTTATAACGATTTCCATTTTTGTACACATACACATCGAGTAAAACCGAAGACCCAACAACGAGAAATCGTGAAACGATCCCACTTCTGATCAGAAGCGCCGACTTTGACCTTAAACCTTTCCGCTGCTAAAAACGCCATGGAAAGGGATCGGATGCCAACATCTGACGTAACGGAACCCACAAGCTGGTTGATAACGGTGAGAAAAAAAAATTACTTGCAATTAAAACAATTTAATAGTCATGAAAATCGTTTTGTACAAAAACGACAACGGTATTCCCCATTTTTATACACACACACTCACACGCTGAATAAAACTAATAAATAAATATTTAAATATAATTCCTAAGTCAAATAATTTACGTTAGAAATGGTTACGGGTCAATTTTTTATGTACACTGAAAATGTTTTGCGCTTAATTATATAAAAAAAAAAAAAATGTACGAGTACGGAGTGAAATTCCTAACTTTTTACAGATCAATCGTAAACTTTCCAAGATCTAAAAGAAATGGAGATCAAAGCCCGTCAACGATATATGTACACGCACTACCCCCTTTATACACTTCCCGTTTCCGAAAAACTGCGTCCTTTCGGAAGTCGGAGATATAAGCAATTTAACCGCCGTCCGAGTAATTCCTCACACGTCTTTCCACAATTCAATAACTACGACGGGCGCAAAGACCTGCGCCGCTCGTTCCTACGGTAAAAAATACTATCCTCCCCGTTCGAACACCCCCTCTAACTACACTAAGAGATGGAGGCGAAGAAATCCTGCAGCTGCCTCACCGTCGACCTGTCCAAGAGGCAGAGGTCGAAATCGAAGGTGTGGGCCGACACCTCGTAACGCCCCGTCTCGGCGATCAGCTGCACCACCTTCTGCAGGTCCGAGTTGTCCTTCAGGCCCATTATCTTGTGCTGGAGGTCGCGCAGCATGCCCATGTAGTCTTCCGCCTGCTCAAAAAAAGCTACTTTAAAATAAAATCGGGAGAAAAAAAATTTTAACGTTTTTATCCCACTTCTGATTTGACGCCCCACGTTGGGCGCCGAAAAAATGGTAAAAGCAAGGGGAAGGGTCATTTTATTGTTTTAAATACAGTAGATTCACGGAATTATCTTCTACCTGCACCAAGATTTGTTGCGATCCTCGTCCAAGACAAGGAATTACACCAGCAGTATCTATAGATCAAATAAGGCAGTTAAATGGCGTACGCCTCCACCTACCTCATTTTTAGGCAAAGGATTTGCGTCCTCGGTGCTGGAAACCTTCCGCTCGTCGTCCGAATTGTTGTTCTCCTCCTCTTTCAACACCTTCTCCGGGGGCTGCTCCGCCTCCGGGTGGGTCTGGGGGCTCTTCCGTTTCCTCCTCCTCTCGTGATCCCTGTCGCTCTTCTTATCCTACAAAACAAACGGTTTATTAATAACGACGACAAAACCACCGAAACTTCTCCGTTACCTTCTTTTTCTCCTTCTTGTCCTTCTTCTTCGACGACTCCTCCTTCTTCTTCTCCGGCTCGGCCTTCTTCACGGGCTCCGGCGGCGGCTCGGACGGCACCCTCTGCGGGGAAGACTCCCGGCTGCTAACTTTGAGGGAATCGTCCGAGATCTCCTCCTCCTTGTACGACAAGTTGTTCGTCGACTTCTCTTTGGGCTCGACCTGGTTGGGCGTCGAGGGGGGTTCGCTCTTCGGGCTGCCGAACAGGTTGCTCTTGTCCGTGTCTCGACTGGAGGAGACCGGCGGGGGCTCTTTCGGTTCTTCCTTGACCGGCGGGGCCGCTACCGGGGGCGGTTTTTCCGATTTCTTCTCCGTCTTAGACGAGTACTTGTCCTCGCGCTTCTCCTTCCTGTCTTTCTTCTTGTGTTTGTGTTTCTGTTTGTCCTCCGACTTGTCCGAACGGGGCTTCTCCTCGTCTTTGGGCTCCTTGAGGGATTCTTTGGATTTTTCCTTCTTCTCGCTCTGAAAAACCAAAAAAAGCCATCAGCGACGACCAAATTAAATTCAGCCCCGTACCTTTTGTTGAAGCTGCGTAGCTGCGACGTTGACGGGGGCCGGATTGGCCTCCTCCTTCAAGCTGGCGCTGGACGAGTCCTTGCTGGACTTGCTTTCCCTGCTCTTGTGTTCCTTGTGCTCCTTGTCCTTGTCTCGGTCTTTGTGCTTGCTCTCCTTGTGCTCTCTCTTCTCCTTTTTGTTCTTTTTCTCCTCTTTCCTCTCCTTGTCTTTTCTTTCATCTTTGGACTGCTCCTTCTCCTTGGAACTGCTGTGCTTTTGAGGCGGAGGGCTTGGCGGCCTCTTCGGCGATCTACGATTGAACATTCAGTAATAAAACAGCAGAACCTCGCTTATTTCAACACAAAGTATTTCAGAAATCCAGACTAAAAATGGCTAAATCTTACAATCCGAAGTAAAATTCATTATTTTATATTACAACAAAGTTTCGATATTCGTAGAAATTAAATGTCATCAATATTCAATGCCTACTGGCATAAAGCATTACTTTGTACCTACTGGAGTAAGTTGCTCTGTCAGATATAACCTACAAAGTATATGACAGCTTAAATGTCATTGCTAGTCGATGCCTACAAAAACAAAGTTTTACTTTGAAGCTACTGACTAGAGTAGGTTGCTCTGTAAGATATAACCTACAAAATATATGACAGCTTACATGTCATTGGTAGTCAATGCCTACTGAAACAAAGTTTAACTTTGTACCAACTGACCTTTATTTGTAACAGTACACTTTTTATTGATTAATTTCAATTATTTGGACGTTTGTAAATGTTTTTGTGTATTTATCATAAATTTGAAACAAAAAATATATTTCTTTCCAAGACGGTACAATAATGGCTGTAAATAGCGATTCGTACATCAGAAATAAGTAGTCAATTTTAAAGTTAACTTGCCTAAAACGATTTATACAGTAAATCTATCATGCGGTCCTTTTGGGATGCGAAGTGGTCGATAACTTTCTCGTTGAAGTCTTTTATGTTCCTTATAAACAATTTTTCGATGCTGAGCACGGCTAAGTCGCTCAACCTTCCCTGACCCATCGTATTTCTTAAAAACGCCACTGATCTCCTTAAAGTCGAAAAACAACGTTCACTTTCCGCCGTCGGCATAGGGAGGGTACACAATATTTGCAAAAGTTTCACGCTCTCGGAAAAAGTAACACTCAAGTTATTGTTGAAGAACATGCGTAGCATAGCTAGGGCGCCTTCGCTGTTATAAAAATCTTCCGTGCCGTATAAAACCTCCAGTTCGGTTTTGAGCTTTACGTAGCTGACGGCTGGGTACTCCGTTTTAACTAACTTGTAGATGTCTTGCGGAAAGGCTTTTTTATAGTCTTTGAATCGGTCCGCGTGAAATAACTGCAACACTATTAAGTGGCTGTTGAAGCCGAACCTCTGTTTAACCTCGGCCATTATCATGTCGCATATTTCTAGGGAAATTCTACGTTTTGAAACGCCGGTTTTACTTTTCTCGTGTTCTCGAGGCGGTTTGTCTACGTAGTTATTTAAAATCTTATTCCTAATTTTCTCAATGTTGGTATTAAAATTGATGATACACTTGTTCACCGTTACAATGTCAAGATCACGTTTTTGTAACTGACTGGACAGTACGTCACAGTGAGGCAACACCAAACGAAAAAAATTTAACCAGTACAGGAAATCCTCGCTTCCTAAGCACTTTTTTAAACTAACAGCTTGGCTTATTGTGTCGTTTCTCGTTTCACTGCGAATAATTTGTCCTAAACACTCCACTAATTCCGTCTGGTAGGTATAAACAGTCTCCACACATTCTGTATCGAAATTCCAACACACTGGCACCGTTTTGACCACCTCATCCAACACAGCTATTCTTCTTGGCGATTTCTCAAAGAACAAGGAGAAGCTATGCAAATTAGCAAAGAATATTCGAACACCTCTATCCTGACTCGCTACTTTCTGTAAAATTAAATTTAGTCGGTGGGCATAGCAGTGAATAAAATTCGCCGATGGGTAATACTTTTTAATTTTAGTTTGAACACCTCCAAATATGCCACTCTTCACCGCTGCTCTGTCGTAGCTTTGGGCAACCAGTTTTTGAGGGCACTCGTTGATTTTGAGACATTCCAGTTCTTTTAAAATTACTTCCGTCAAGTGTTGCGAAGACGTACCCCGAGGCTTAACAAATTTCCAAAATCTCTCGGATAACACACCATTTAGAATGTATCTGAATATAAAAATTAACTGCGTTTTATTAGAGCCGTCAGTGATTTCATCTACTTGGAGCGCGATAAAGTCGGTCTGATTAATTTCCGATTTTATTTCTTCGTGGATAACCACAAGCATGGAATCTAACAGTTCGTTTTGAATTACGTTCCAGGCTCCTTTGAAAACGGTACTGTTTTCCAAATGCTCCTTAAAAATTACATCCAGTTCCGATATAAAATTTATAAGACCTTGAAATGTCCCTGGATTATCAGAACTCTCGCTTTCTTCTAACACAAAAATTCCGCAGAATAGTACACAGTCTATTATTTTGTTTAAAATGTACCTATTCTTGAATACGTTCTCGTTGTAAGTTTTTACGGTTTTTCTATACGCACTATCCAACTGCAACTTAATGTCGACTTTTCCAAGAGTGGCTAGATTGCAACAACTACTCATGTGAGCCGATGAGAGAGAATGTTTATGCACCTTTATTTTCAAATGTTTCAAATCAGTTACGCCTATTTTACACCACACTGGATCCTCGTTGCCAAACAACAGGCATGGAAAACAAAAAAATGCATTTCGTACCTCACATCCGCAAATCCATTCGGACAAATTGTACATGGAATCCCGAAAGTACCTATTAACCTTTGAGGACGTTTGTTTAATTGCCATCTTGGGCTTTGGGCGACCACCATCTTTGAACTTTACCAAGTCTTCCGTTGTAAATTTGTTTTCACTTTTTAGTTTGAAAATATTTTGAACAACACTCATGTTTGTTGATGTTTGTGCACTCCAGAAAACATTCGCGAGGTATCAAATAACAGGTCCCTACACTGAAACACAGCAACGTGATGTGTACTGCGCATAAATAACAAACAAAGCAAGCAAAGATCGGCAACAGATCTTGTAGGCTTCGTGCCGATTCGTAACACAAGATGGACTGGGGACAATGACCCACTTCTTATTTTCTTTCTCTTTTTAATAGTTTTTTTATGTAAATATTAAAAATTGACATGTGTCAAACCGCCATTTGGGGGCAAACGCGAAAAAGTTAGTTATTCTAGGGACTTTTCGTAAAATCAAGTGCAGCAACTGATGTTCCCATTTGTCCCAAAATGGCGTTTTGACATACGTCAATTTGTGCTATTTATATAAAAAAAAGGGCACAAAAATTTATTTAATGTGGTATTTCAGACGAAAATATTGGATTAATGCGTAATAACCTATCAAAAAATGTGAAAATTAAATAATTGATTATTTAGATTTATATTTCAAGGTTGGAAATTACCTCAAAATGGCAGTTGTTTGCGGTACTTAATTGATATCTAGGGACTTTAATTTTCAGATGCCTACATGTTTAAAAATATGAACTACAGGCAATTTCTAGCAAGACTACAAGCCACCACTGGTTGTAAAACAAAAAATATTTTTGCACCTGTCAAGTATATTGGATGCACAGAAGTTTAGTTTAATTAAATAGATTTAACGTAATGCATGATTATATGTACTTAATTATCGCATAATTGTGAAATATATTTTTCAAAATTAACACTTCATTTATTTATTATACCGAGTGAGTAAAATAAAACCACCTAATCAGTTCTTGTAAAATTACTGTGCAAATGTATTATTACACTTGCAATCGAAATTATTTACTGTGCAAATACAATTAAAATACTGAGCATTTAATTATAAACAGAAAATACACACTTGCTTAAAATGGAGTGGTAGTTCATATCTTGGTAATCGGAAATCACAAAGAAGCGGATGATGGATTCGTCTCACGAAAAACCGAAAAAGTTTTGGCGGATTTTGAAGCACGAAAGTGGGAAAATACTTCAAGACGACCTTCGGAAAATGATTCTCCTGCGACGGGATTATCTAGCAAGGTGTAGGCTACTTTGAAAAATAGTTTTATGGGCTCGCAGAGAATTTCTGACTTCGACGTGACTTTCAGGAGCAAAAAAGAGCAAAATACAGGGTAATTTTTACGATTTTTATAGTTTTACAAAACTTGGAAGAAAAGGATGGCCCACCAGAAAAAATAAGGAGATGTGAGATAAATAATCGAGATGTGAGGAAAACCTTCGTAACTTTTTAATGGATGGACCGATTTATACAAACCAAATATTGACGAAAGACAAAAATGTGCCGCATTTATCGTGACACGAACGAACGCTGTAACTTTAAAACTGTAAAAAGACTACAAAGAAAAGACACATTTAACACATAGAGTCCAACACCGTAACCTTCGAAATGACTGAAAAACAATTGAAAATGCACCCGTTATTAACGAAATCAATTTTTTCCTTACCTTTTGGGGCTGGGGCTTCTCGGTCTGGAACCCGGCGACTTCTCCCTCTCCTTATCCTTCTTCGAGCTCTTCTCCTTCGCCCTGTCCCTGTCCTTACTCTTCTCCTCCTTCGCTTTCTTCTTCTCCTCCTTCTTCTTCTCGGAACCGTCGGAAGACTTGTCCTTCTCCTTGGGCTTCTCCTTCTCCTTGTACGGGTTTTTTATCTTCACTTTATCCTTATCGACCGCTGAAATAAAACGATTAAAATAACGTCTTCGGAATACCGCACCGACTCACGTTTGTCTAATTTCGGAAAATTCTTAGGAACCTCCTTGGGTTTTGAGGGCTCGGGCGCCTTGCTGGTGGTTTTGGTGATGGGGGTGCCAAACAGGTTGAGGAAGTCCGTGGTTCTCGGCTCCTCGGGCTTGGTCTTGTGCTTCTTGGGCAGCTCAGCACCGCCTAGTTTCGGTTTGCTGGTCATTTGGTTTTTCTCATCGATCGTCTTGCCGTCGCCGATATCTTGGGTCGAGCCCAGTGATCCCACCTGAAAGGGGGTATGGTGGTGCTTAGGAGGTGTTTGGGGCATTTTAGGGGCCCGACATTTTCTGTCTCAAGTACTTTTAGTGTGTAATTGACGTTTTATGAACTAAATTGCTAAACGAATGCTTAATATATTCAAGTCTTTTAAATTCGATTGTGCAGTGCTTTAAACCTTTCCAGCGTAAAACGTCAATTTAAGCTCAAGTTGTTTGCGTAATTAAAAGATCTGAATGAGAAATATTTTAATTAGAACCAGTCTAAACTGGTATAGATCAGCAAAAGCACGGAATCTTCAGTAAACTACTACAGCTGTACTTATCCAGTGTCAACTGGCAAAACAATACAAAAAAGTGACATAATACATCAAGTATTACAAGTGGGCTCAATAAAGAACTTTGTGGGACACTTTCAATAATTTTTTTTTATTGTGTACTTACTATTCCTCCTCCTTTCAGTAGTTTGCTTCGGAATTCCTCAGACGGCGAGTGGAAAACAAACTTTTCTTTCTGTACGTTATGAATCGGGAGCCCTTTAGGTTGGAGCACGAGGTCATAATTGAACCTAATCTTCTTAGGTTCCTGGTTGTTCCTCAGGTAGATTTCTATAGGTAAATTGAAACCTGCGTACCCCGAAGTCCGTAACGAATAAGGAGGTTCCTTCACAACTAAAAATAAACGAACTGTACAAGTAGCTCTCTTTGGGTAAACTGCTAAGTACCTCTTTTAGGTTTAGGGAAAGTTTCGTGCAAGTGGAAAACTACTTTTTCAACGTAATAGTGGATCTCTGCTCCGTTGCAGCCCTTTACGTAGACCTCCCAATCGTGGGTGAACCCTTCCGGAGTGATTTTCGTTCTCAGAGAGGCATTGTGCCCGATTTCCAGGTTTATTGTTATGGACATGTTTCACTTAAACACATTCCAGTTTGATCAAGAACATCTTTCATGCTATTCTCCTTCATTAAGAATTCGTCAAGTAATATAATTTAATATTAACCTAATTTTAGATTTTCTCTACATGAGGTAAGAGGCTTGCACTGCTGCTTGTATCTAGTTCCTAATGACTTTTCACAAATTAGGATACGTGGGACCTGACTGAATAACTGATTTATAATAAGTTTTTTGAGATCATAACATTTTTATTTTTATAAACAAACGCGATATTTATCAATAATCAGTCAGGTTTGACACTAATTTGCAAAGAGAAATAAACCTTAATTCCCTAGACTCTCAACTACAGTTTCCTGTAATCACTCCACAGACAAGCCAGTGTCTTATTAACTTTTTGGAACTAAAACTGCCTTCTACTAAGCTGTAAGGACAAACTTATTACTTTCATTACTCGATCAAATGATTCTATTCAATATCATTTCTACCTCATTCAGTAGATCTTCAATGTCCAGCTCCACCTCTTTCTAGGCGTCACCGTGCGGCAATCAGTGGATAATCTAGGTCCCTGTAAAAGCACAGCGTGGCGTTATGCGCCACCTTCCGTTGATGAACTGTAATGAGTATTGATTCTTTTCTGTTTGGAAGGTGGGACGCCTGCAAGTCATTGTTTTGTTTGCCCAGCCTGTGCGGGCGTCTCAACTTTTCAAATATAGATCGCGCGAAACTACAATGACTTTATTTCCATGTAATAAAAGAATTATAACAGTATTTGATCTTGTTCTAATACTGTCTCAATATCCTTAAAAGGGATATTTATGTAAAGTATAGCATTTTTCAGGTAACTCTCACACAAAAGGCAAATAAATATATTTGCAAATTTGTCTTAAATTTTGGCGGGTAAAAGCGCCACCTTGAAATATAAAATGGCAATAGAAAATATGTTTGTACGCTTTCGGATGAGATGGAGCTAATATTTTCATAATAGAAAAAAGGTCAGTAAAGTTTGAATTAATAACAATTATCGGTGTAAATTCCAAATTTATAAACAAAATATGATCGTACGCTTCGCCTGTGTCAATGAAGTACAAAATTCCAACGCCTGTTTAGACGCCGACATCTGACTTGGCGTTTGTCTTTTTGTTAGGCAGCATTTTTTTTTATTCATGGCAATCTTTTAGATATATTGCTTCATTTGAATTTAGCGACAGTGTTCCATTTAGATTTTAGGAAAATTATGGATTACCCTTCAAAAATGGTGGAGAGCAAGCAAGTACGAGTGGACAACTGGGGGATCTTCTTCCTCCAACGCCTCCAGGTGTTCTTTAGCAAAACTGATTACTGTGATTTAACTTTACAATTTGAGGGAAATGTCCAGCTAAAAGTACATCGGCTTGTCATGTGTGCCTGTACAGAATATTTCACTTATTTGGAACAGTCGTGCCCAGCTCTAGAAGAGAACACTATAATGATGCCATCAGACCTCCAGGCAGACGTGATTGTCCCCATTGTTAATTTCATGTATACGGGTAAGTTGATTTGAAATTAAACTGTGATCTATCTAGTTGACTGTGACCGATGTATTTCTAGGCATGCTAGAATTTCACATGTCAATATTTGATAGACTATATAAAGCCGCAGAGTTGATGAACATAACCGTCCTAACAAAATTACTGGACGCCCAGAAGGTCCATCCGAATTATAAATCATTGAAGAAAAAGCCCGAATCGCCACATATATGGAATTTACAGGGGCCGAAGGTATCCCCTAAAGTACCAAAAACTCCAGAATTACCACCTACTCTACCAGGCAGAAAATTACCCGTTTGGAAAAGGAAGAATGTTCCTTCGGTACCCATGCAACATCCCACGTCGACGTTGCAGTTTTCAGAACATAGATTTCCTCAAGATCCCCTATCAGTGCCTGACAGTACCCCGAAGCCTACGAGGTTCGAGTGGCCAGATGACGACTTGCCTCAAATCAGTTTGATGGATACTAGTTTCGAAGAGATCTCGTACACCAGTAAGCCGTTGTTAACGCAAGAAGAGGAAATCAGAGCTAGTACGTCTTTTGACGACAGGAGAAGCGCTAGTAGTGACCAAAATAAAGGTAAACGTTTCTTTATTCATAAAATTTTGGCTTTGTCACACTTTAGCATAATTTTTAGTAAACTTAGGTTGAGTTAGGTTAGGTAAGTTAAGGTTAGGATAGGCTAGATTAGGTGTTCTTTAGTAAGGTGCTAAGGTTCGTTTTTCATTTGGAAAATGTTATTTTTGACGCCCTAAAGTGTTGCAGAGCCAAAATTTTAACACTTGTTATTTTTTACGCACAAGATGACGAATACAGCGACTTTTCTCAACAAAAGAGAAAGTTGGATCAGAGCACCGAAAAATCGTCTCCGAAAAGAGTGAAGTTGAACGACAAAGAAAATAAAGAAGCGACAATAAGCATAAAAAGTAGTAACGGTGCGGATTTGGATCACACAAAGATAGTATCCGAGATACTAAAGAAATATCCGCAGTTAGTCAAAAAGAACAAGAATATACGGCTGAAAATCATGGCGAGCGGGAATAAAACCGTCGTGGAGCAAACGGTTCACGCTCCCGTTAAAACCCCTAAAATGAAAGTCCAGGTAAGGCGACGCTTTTATTTCTCGAACTTTTTCCCAATTCTCGACTTCTAGGTGGAGGCCGCCAAATCTAAAGTCGTGAAACCGGCCCAGAAGCCCAAATTGGAGAAACGCCCTGCCTCTGAAGAAGGCCCCTGGGTCTGCAACAAATGCGACGAAACGGGAGAGTCCACGCAAGAGTTCGTGTTGTATTACCTCTACCGCAAGCACATGACGGATGTGCACAATGAGACCTTCGACGCTCGCCTTTGCAAGTACTGCGGCCAGTGGTGCGGCAAACATAACCTGATGATGTACCACTTGTACACGAAACACGGCCTGAAACCCCCGACCACCTATAATTTCCCGAAATGCGACCAGTGCCCGTATATAGGTAAGTTTAGTGGGTATTTGTCCAATCTGCGGCAGCAGCATTTTGTCTACATTCACCGTACATCAATAGCATGTTTGCCACATCACAATTACTACAATTATGCACGTTGTAATAAAATAGTGACCGTTAATAGAAATAATACTCGATTACTAGTGATTTAATCGTTATAAAACACTTTTCTCAGCCCTGTCGGCTCAGAAGCTGACGCAACACAAGCTGCACCACGACCCGGACGAAATGCAGTGCGTCGACTGTCACCTAGCCTTCACGTCGAAACAGACCCTGACCTCGCACGTCCAGATAACGGGTCACCTGAACCGCAACGGTAACACCAGCCACGATTGCCAGTACTGCACGAAACGTCTTCAGTCCGCCATCAATTTATTCTCGCACATCAAGAATTCCCACCTGAAGGAGGCCAAGAGGGACGGGATAGTTATCCTGGACGAGGCGGACGACGTAGAAAACGAAATCGAGGAGGAGGAGGTCGCCGTGCCGAAAGACAAGGTAAGCGACGTTTCCGATGTTCGTTTTTTGTTACGTAATTTGTCGTTTTTGTAAACCAGGTGAAGATAATATCGAACGTTAAGGTTCCCGTTCGTTCCGAGCAGAACAACGCTAGCACCCAGCAGGTGGCTCAGATGGAAGCTAGCTCGGAAGCCGAGGCGCTCAGCAACGTAGCCAGCGGTATCGCGACCAGCTTGGGCCTGGTGGACATCGTCGTTCTAGACGACAACCAACAGTACATCCTCCAGCAGCAAGAAGACCACACCGGCCAACCGGAATTTATCATACCGGACCTCACCACGGGCGAGAATCACTTCGCCGGGCAGGTCATTACGACCCAACACAGCGCGGTACTTCCGCAAAGTACTAGAGTTGATTTTAGCCCCCGAACTCCTTTAATTCCGAACGTTTCAGGCATGTTGCAGTCTACGGGTCCCGACATCAGCTCGACGGACGAGTTAGTGATGGTCCTGACGGATCACGATTACCAGGACGAGCAGGAGGGCTCGACGACGGACAATTCGAATATAGTCGTGTTGTACAGCCATCCCGTCGACGGGCAGCAAGGCCAGTTCATAACGTCTCAGGTAAATGTGTGACGATAAGTCGCGGGATCGTTTTATACCGTCGATTTCAACTTTCAGGGCAATCTCTTGGTGAATTCTCAAACGGGCATGCTGGAGATTCGGAACGAAGCGATTACCACGACGGCGACTAACCAGATGGTCGTCAACACCGTGGATACCGCGGAATCCATCGAATCGATACAGAGGTAAACGGCAAAGCCTCGTACCGTACGTTTTTTTAACCGTTCTTTTTTCAGGGAAATTCAAAGCCATAATATGAAGCAGGAGCCGTACTACGAGGAAGAAACGAAAGCAAACGCAGCCCCGGTTCCCCAACCCGACGTGGAACCAACGGAATCGCAACAACTGCCGCAGAGCGAGGAAACGGAACCGACGGTGGTCAGAAACGTTGACCGAGGTACCACCACCGAAAATCTACCAGTAGATGGCTACCAAGAGGAGGAAACACCTACCGAGCCCGTCGAAGAACGAGAGGAAGCGCCTAAGGAAGTGGAGAAGGAAAGTAACGAAGCGACTGAAGAACCTGCTAATACCGAAGGGGAAACCGCGGTTAAAGAACCGGAAAACAGCGATAACGTTGACGCTGCGACTGTTGCTTTGGAAGAACCCATGGAAACCGAGGAAATACCACAACCGGTCCCTGAGGATAGCTCCGATGACAAGCAATCGCCTGATCAGGTAAAAATTTAAAAAATTTTACAAATGTTCGGTTTTACATCTCTTTTTTAGGATTCCGTTCAGGAAGCGGCCGCCGAAGAACCAGAACCGGAAGAAACTCAAGCGCCGCCTCAAGAAATCAACGCCACGGGTGATACGGAGGGTACCGAAGGCATAGATGTCCCTCCCACAGAGAAGAGGGATCGCGTGGGGGTCGACTCAATGTGTGAACCGACGGAACATTTCGTTTTCAACGACCCGAGTAAAGTGAGCTTCGAGGAGTCTGACGGAAACCCGGACACGTGTGTAGAGGTGAGCGTTTCGGAAGCGATGGAGGTTGACGGCAAGATGGAAGATCCGCTACGGGACGAACGAGAGGAAGTGGCAGCTGCGGACAAGGAAATGAACACTGAACCGAAGGAAGGCGAGGAGGTCGAGGAACGAGTTCAAGAATCGGATGAAGGCAAGGAAAATGGGAAAAATGACGGCGAAGATGGTATGTTAATTTTTATTTTTTGGTTTTTGTTTTTTCAGCTCTATTTTTGGTACCCGATGTTCGTTTTTTTGATCGATTTCTTATTTCTGTCTTAAGAGAAACGATGTAAATCAGATTTGGGAGAAAAAATATTTCATGTATGTTAAAATTTTCAAGGAAATAACGTAGGTTTTCGTTTTTATTCAATCTAAATAAAAAAAAGTGGACTTTTTTTTATTTAGGTATTTTTTTTATCGTTTTTCGGATGGAAAAACGAGACGCAAATTTTTCTTTTACATCGAGATACGCTGATTTTGCTTAAAATGAATTTATTAACAAGTTTGGATCAAGTCTCGTTTTTATTCGCGCGAAAATCGCAGTGTGCCTTGGAAACAAAACGTTCAATTGTTATTCTAAACCAAATTTTGACAGTTCAGTTAAATTTTCGTTCACATCACAATTTTTACACGAGAATAAATCGGACTGGCTTCATATTTATTAATCAATAACTTTGGATCACGAAAAACGAGATGCAAATTTTTTCTTTTGCATCGAGATAAGCTGATTTTGCTTAAAATTAATTTATTAACAAGTTTGGATCAAGTCTCGTTTTTATTCGCGCGAAAGTCACAGTTTGCCTTGGAAACGAAACATTCAGTTGTTATTCTAAACCAAATTTTGACAGTTCAGTTAAATTTTCGTTCACGTCGCAATTTTTACACGAGAAAAAAAATAAAATTAAAAATAATAAAATTAAATCCGACTGGCTTCATGTTTATTAATCAATAACTTTGGATCACATCCTGCTTCTCTTCACATGAAAATCACATTTTCAGCTTCCCAAACCTTGACATTTTAGTGAAAATTTAATTGAACTGTCAAAATTTTGTTTAAACAATTGACTGTTCCATTTCCAAAGCACTCTTCATACAAATCGATAATTTGATATTTGAACGAAAACGAAAAAGGAAACCACAACCGTAACAAGACAAACGTAGAGCCGTTGTTACTATCTCCAATTTCTAGGGGTTTCTACGGAACCGACGGAGCACCCCCCACCCCCAGAAGAAGTTTCCGAACTGGAATACCAGCACCACAGCGAGACGGACAACAGCCAGTCCAACGAGGAGGAAGACGACAATTCTCAGTCGTCGCAGGACACCGCCCAGTCGCAGGAGGCCCCCGTCGACAACAGGAATCCGGAGAACATAAACCGGGCGATCCTGGAGGACTGGGAGGACACGGATTCGCAGCAGAGCGAGAAGCAGCGCGCCGCAATGAAGCAGGCGGCGGAGAACGTTACTAAACTGATGGACGACTGGGAGGAGGAGGACGACGAGGACGATAAGAAGGACGGCGATTAGTTGTAGATACGTGAGTGCTTTTTATACGTCTGCTTTGTTTTTTTTCGTATTTTTATAATTAATTGTTTGTACCGACGCGAAACGTTTTTTTTTACTAATTTGATATTTTTGGGGGCGAGCGGGGGAGTATTTCGTTCTGTGGGGGAGACCGGAGCCGATATTTGCAATCGGTCAGTCGGAAGAGTATTTGAAGTTATTCTCGAACGATTTCAGCCAGTTTTTGTGAAAACGGGGAAGAAAGTTTCGGATCTTATTTTTTTAATTAAAAATATTCTCTCTTAAAAAACTTAGGCGTGGCAATTATGAAACACTGCCTTCTCCTCTACAGTTTTCTGCTCCGTCGACGTAATTTCGTTTTCGTGACTAAAATTCTGTTATTTTTTTATTATTTTTCAATATTTTTAATTGAAACTGTTGACCGCTTATTTTTTTTTCCACGTTGAAAAACACCACCATGAAAACTTTATCCGGTAAAGGAAGCTGTACATACTACAAATTATATACTTACGCATCAAATTCATGCTTTTTTATGTTGGTAATTTGTATATACATTTTTTTAAGTTATCATGTGAGGAATATTCATGTCAAATATGTATAATTAGTTAGGGTCTACATATACGTTTTATGTTTGTGTATTTCTAGAATTATTTGCAATAAATAATGTAAAAATACAAGTTTTTTTACTTATTTTTCCCTCGAATTGCCTTAGATTTAACGAGGAATTAAAAAATTGCAGCGAATAGGATGATCTAGTAGAAAAAGTACCGGCTAGATTAAATCGGACACCCTGTACATAGTGTAACTCTGGACGGGGGTCATATAACATAAGCTACGTTTGACCTTTAGAAACACATTCCATAAGTAGCTTTGCTCAAATTCTGTTGTGAAAACTGATTTTTTTTAATCGTCTTCGAATTTACGTATCTTCCTTTCGGACTGGCTAACGTGCTCTCAAAATGCATCGTGAATTCTCATCTTTCTTGATTCGAGTACATTGTTTTTCATAATATTTCACAAAAATTTGACAATGAAGACACATTAGCACAAACAAACAAATTTTATTTCGATTCCAGTAAAAACTAGTAGTTCGTACAGTTACAAACACATCAACGATAGGCATTTATTTTTTGCTATATGTAGTTCACCTAACCCAGGTTAATGTTCAAGGTCATTCAGATTAACGAACTAAACACGGTGCTTTAAAAAAAAATAGTATCAAATAGTTTTTGCTAAAAATTTGGAACGGTTTTAAAAAATATATCAAATCTGTCCGTGTATTTATTTGTTTATTATGCACATTTAATGTATAATACAATTTCTTTGGGGTATTTTTCCGTATTACGGTCGTTACGAGAGCTACAAAGAAATATATTTGAGGCGAGGCCCCAAATGTTTTTTCAAGTGAAATTTTTAAGAATTGCTTTTGAAAAAATAGTTTTACTCAGAAAAAATCAAAATTTTCTAAAAAAAAAATTCTTGAAAGAAAACGTCATTTTTTTGTTTTGCAGGTACCGATCAATTTTTTTTAACTACATTCTGTAATATTTCAACAATAGAACATCCTGTGTGTGAAATATTCATTAAAAAATAATTTTTTATCTAAATTGTAACACTTTTCGTTCCTTTAATTTAGAATTAGGGGAGATGTGGGCACCGATCCCTTAACGGTAGGGGTAAGTGGGGCAATAGTTAATAGTATAAATAACTTCACAACTCAAGTCATGCTTTATTTATATGCGTTATATAAATTTGGTTTATAATAAAACAGGTAAGTACGATTGCAGTTCGCCTCAAAACACGTGTTACTTCTTCTTCTTTGGTTTGAGGGGAGGGTCCAACTCGCACATTCTCCTCAAGAAGGCTGCAAGAAAACAAGGAAAATTAAAAACTTAACGACGATTCCAAACCGTTAAACTAACGTGTGTATTCGATTTGTCCCTCGTCGTCCTCCTCGCCAAGGCAGTCGGTCAGCAACTCGTCCACCTCATCGTCTGTCAACTTCTCGCCTGGAATAAAATCGTTAAACGGATGATTTATTGCACTCTGGAAACGTACCTAGGGTCAACAGGGAGTGGGACAGTTCGCCGGATAACATCAGTCCGTTGGCGTTCTTGTCGTAGAGCTTGAGACATTCAATGAAATCCTCGTAGCAGCCCTGGTCTTTCACCTCCTTCTTCAGTTCGCTTATGATGGGCAGGAGTTCCTCGTATTTGAACTTTTTTTGTCCTAGAAATACGGGAAAGAATGTAGTGTGGGTGAATTACCTATAATTCATATATAAAGCGCCATCTATTAGTTTTCAAATCATTTTTCGATTTAATTAAAGAAAACTGTAATTTCTCACACTTGGGACATGAATTCGCGGCAAATTCGACAGAACTACGGAGGAGGCGACATCTATTATGCTCTCTTAAAATCACTGTCGCAGTGTCAGTTTTACATTCGCTTGTTTTTACATATTTTTACGGCTAGATTCCTTAACTGTCTAGTAGAAAGTTTGTTTTTATAACATGGAGAGCAATTTTAAAGAGGAAAAACCATACATCTACATTAACAAAATAAATAAAGTGACGTTTTCCCGTAAACTTTGACGTTTGTAGATCCTCAGGATCCAGAGGACATCGCGATCGAGGCTCTCATAGTGGTGACAAAACCGTCTCTGTTCATGTCACATGCCGTTTGATTTTATGGTGCCGACCGCGGCGCCACCTAGTACTAGGGGCATTAACCTTCCGTACGTTGGATGGAGCAAGTAGCGCCATCTGTTGCAAATAATGTGCGGCTTTTAGTACATAAGTTTGACTTGCACAGGGTCTTCACCTACCTTCCTTTTCGGCCATTCCGGACTTTTTAAGTCTATCGACGCTCGGGTTAAGTCCACAGCAATACACGAATTTTCCCAACAGGGTGGCGTCCAAAGTGCCATCCGTTTTAAAAACTTCAAAAGCGAACTCCGCACCTGAAAATATCATTCGAATTTAGGACTCCTCCCTTTAAGACAAAACAACGGCGTAGACGTTAGAATTTTGCAGTCAAGTCACTGAAATGTTTCTATATTTTGATATTTAATAGTTGTTGGAAGTAAATTCGAGACGAATAATTTATTTTTTTAATTTAGAAATACGCGTGTCAATTTAAAATAAGTTTATAGAGGCTCAAATGAATCTTTTTCGAAAATTTGAATTTTGTTCGGGTAGTTTTGACAACTTGGCAACACCGACAAGCCACCTCTTTATTGGTTCCCTGTAACGGAAAATGCAAAAACTGCAAAACAAAAACATAATCTGTGACTACGTGTCTGAATAAAAAAAGTGGTTTTAGTAACTTAAAATTTGTTATACTTACTCTCTAATTCTTTAGGTTTTAGGTCCGACTAAAAAAAAAAACAAGAAACGGTATTAACAATAAATAAAAATAATTCAATTCAATAATATTTGCACATCACAAAATAAAAATGTGGTAAAAAATGCGAAACCCATATTTTTTCTGTTTTCATTATTTCATTTAAGTCCTAAAAAGAATGAAAATAATTATTGTGACGTCATTAAGTCAAATACAGTGGCAAATCAAGTGATTTTTTAGATATTTTAGTCTATTGCAGCATTCCAAGTATTAGTAATTACTGATTTATAAATGAAATCGTTGTTTTGGCAAATACCGTTGTATAAATTACTTTACAAGTTTTGCAAACAAAAATCTTCCAAACTGTGACAAATCGCTAGACGTTGCAACAATGGTTTCCTCTCGTGAGGGGTTTGCATCAAAAAACGTATATGAGGTTCTAGTTGAGCTTCCTGTCCATAGATGGCTAAATTATTCGTTTTAGTTTTATATTTGTTTGAAACTTAACAGTTAAATAATTGATTTCATAGAAAAACAAAACAATACAGGGCAAATTTGCTGTCGAATTTAGTGATTTTCGTAAGTTTTCACTTAGTGACATCATACGTGTAAAATAAAATTGCAATTAAAATGAGAAAAATATATAAAAAATAGACATTTTTAAGAAATTAACGTCGCCAACTGTGATAATTCTTTTACTAAAATCTTGAAAAATGTATCGAGCAAAAAACTGGAAATAATGAAACGAATTTTGCAGATTTCTTTCATAGAAACAACTAGACTTTCACATTTTTTTTTTCAATTCAAATTTTAGCTTCTAGAAGTTTTGTCAAAGACCATTCTTCATAAAAAAAAGTGCCAGGAATTGTTTTATAATCCACGTCAAGATCTAAATGGTGTTCATTTTAAAAAATGGGAATAAACTGAGTAAATTCGGGGGAAAAAAAATGTTCCCTCGGGTTATCACAAGTTTATATCGGAAACTTTTATCGTCCACAGCTGTACCTTACAATTAGGACCAACAAATTGAAAACGGCACAGAGAAATGCAAAAAAAATAACTTCACTGACTGGTACTCACCATGTCGACGAACCCGGGGGCGCCCACTAGCCAGCAACTTCTTCAGACGGTGCACTAGAAAGTGAGGCTCGGTCCAAAATAATCCGCGGTTTTATATAGCCCGTCTAATTTAAAATCTATCGGACATCGTTAGCATGTCAAATCCCATTGGCCGTGCCGATCGGGCTATAAAAAATGCGCCTGTAAATTCACACCACTGCAATGCCGGATTAATCGCAACGATAGGGGACGCTTGCCAAAGAGGCGCGGGAACGACGGAAATAGGTCCGCAGGTCATTGTGTCACCGTCGTCACCTGAGATCTCGATCGCATGGACCAAATAATGTGACAGGTAGAAATGGAGTCGATCAAAAGGGCCGGAAAATCGGCCAGTTGCTTCCCTTTCCGTGACGTTTTGTATAATTTAGTTTGACAGCAATTACGTGATAGAAGACTGACAACTCCGTCAAAACTAGCGACTGTTTTCCAAAACCTCCTATTTCAGCATTAAAAGGGCCGGAAAATTTGACCAGTTGCTTCCCTTTCCGTGACGTTTTGTATCATTTAGTTTGACAGCAATTACGTGACAGAAGATTGACAACTCCGTCAAAACTACCGACTGTTTTCCAAAGCCTCCTATTTCAGCGTTAAATGTCATAACCGTTTTTAATTTACACTTGCTTCAAAGTAACAAATTTAATACTCTGTGTCATATATTTGACGAATACCCTCTCAAAGAATTTTACGTACACCGAAAAGGGAGATCTATTTTTTCTTATTTATGATATTCAGGAAAGTTTCAACATTTTCCAGATTGGCAGAGCAAGACAAGAGGCATTATTTTTCCGATATAGGTGGTTGGTAAACTAGTTTTACTAGTGCCTGAATCAAGACCAGGTTATTATGATAACAAACAGTTTTTATAAATAACTAATACCTTGATAAAATACTTTACGCTTACCTTTAAGATAAACTCAAAGATATTTACTATATACACATCGTAAACCTGAAAAAATGCGAGTAAAATGTCTATTTTGAGGGTCCGGAATCGATGGTGTTGACGGAGGTATAACTGCTCTTCTGTATTTACACTAATTATGTAATATTTAGTGGATGGTTTCAATGGAAATATGAAGCAGAGTCGATATACGTAAATCTTGTACCTAGTTTCTTTCGTATTAATTCGATTCGTCAAAGGAAAACTAATATTAAAAACAAACACCTTTAACTTTCTATTCCTTTATTGTTTGTGAGTAAATTTTTTAAATTTTAATCCTAACCCAAGGGTCTCGTAGACAAAAGCAAGTAAACACTTTGTTTACACTTAAATTTTTCTTTTTGGATCGCTTTGGATCCTAATTTCCTTTGCAAATCCATGGAATTTTATTTCAAGGTAATCTACATCCTATCAAATAGGAATCATTTCCAGAAGTCGTCTTGAAGTTACAAATCATGGAGACTATACAAGTAGTGATGGGCCAATCCGAATGAAAAATCGGAAACATTCCGATTGTAAAAATAATCGGAACGTTCCGATTATTCTGATGCCTATTCCGATTATTGCGTTCGGTCAGTATACGCATAGAGAACTGAAAACAGAATTGTAGAATTGTTGTGAAACATTTACTTTCCGAAGTGTGTGTATCGTATCGTCATTTCATAATCGTCTTGTTTAGTTTCATGGAAATCGTAATTATCGGTTTAAAATGTAGCCATTAGATGATTAGCATTTTGAATTGCTTACCTACCAATGTATTCCGCATGTGTGTTAAGTAAATTCTGATATGTAGAAAAACAAAGACATGTCATAATTATCTTCAATAATGTGAATCAATAAAAACGTTAATTGCAAATTAAGAACTGAAATACCTAATGTGTACAATAACTTACTAATTAAATTACTGGCTTTCACTCACATAAAAAGTAAACAAAATAATATAAATACGCAAAATAAGCATTATTTTATTTAACAATTAAATAACTTCTCAAAAATAAACACAATTAAAATATAAATATGCAAAATAATCAACTATATTTTATTTAACAAATTAAAACGTTTTATGAAAAATCAGTGCTATTTTCAAAATTCAGAGGGGTGGCACGTGGCACGTGTTAGGAATAAAACTCGAATAAAATGTTGCCATTTCTTTCGATATAATACACTTATACTCGTATTAAAAAATTAACATCGGGTAAATATGGAATGTAAAATAATCGGATGGTATTCCGATTGTAAAAAGATTCCGAGTGCCAATATTCCGATTATTCGAATCATCCGATTATGCCCATCACTATATACAAGGAGGCCAAACTCCATGTAAACAAAAATCTTACAAAAATAAGAGGGCGCTAGTGTTCCATATGTCCCATATGTAGAGAGGGGAGATAAAAAGCGGCAGTTTGAATTATAAATCAATCATGTCATTTTTGTAATGTGTTAAAAATTTTAAAATAAATAATGTAAGCTACTTTGAATTATATAAATCATGAAAATATGTCATTCCGGACTGTAATTAAACTAAATAGATAATAAAAAATATTAGCTTTATGAGAAGAATTTGGTGTTCGTAGAAAGAAACTAGTTTTCAAGGAATTTATGACGTGATCTTGTTAATATTAACCTATAAGTAAGGTTTATGTTTTTGATAATTACTTTGTTAAAGATTTTAGTTTAATGTTAGTAAAAAATAGTCACATTTTATACAGGAAGTTGCCTTTAAAAAAATAGTAATTCTTGTATTATTAATATGGAATTTTTACTTGTGGTAATAAAAAATAGAATATAAAAAAACTCGGTGTTTTAAATAAACTTTTTAAAATATTACAGATGTCCGATTTTGAGTCCAGTGATTCAGATGACTTATTAGACGCATTGTCCAGCTTGAGTGATGATGAAATAGATTTACTCTAAGAAACAGAAAGAGTAAAAAATAAGAACTACTTTGAAATTACTGTACCTGAATATAGTGGCCAAGTTTTTTTAACATTTCCGTGTTAGCATATGGGAAGTAGCTAACAGAATTGAAGAAAAATTTGCCATTTCTAATTATTTCACCCATGATTCTGGTAAATTTTGCATTGCCTTAAGCTCTACAACAACCAGAAAAGTTACATACTTGCTAAGTAACTTGTCTCCACAAATTATAGAATGGCCGAGATAATGAGGCAGTTGTAATCGAACAATATTTTGCCCAATATGAATTTCCAGAGCAGGTTATAGGAATAATTGATGGGAAAGGAATTCATATAAGATAGAGTATATCACAATCCATATTTTTTTTAATAACCAATAATATACTATATTATAGTGTAACTGAAAACTGACTATGGAAAGTCGATAAATTATGGTTGGACAATTTCTAAGCTGATTGCCATGTTGTCGGTTTAGACTTCTCAATGCTTCGAGAGTCATATCGCTCTCTTCTCAAAATGTCAAGAAGCTTAAAACAACATGACAACCAATTGATACCAAAATTTTAACAAAATATAGGTACTCCATTATAAAGGTCACAAAAAATAGGTAATCTAAATATTTTATAACTGTTTAAAATCGATTAGTTTTCTGGGTATATATTTTAAAATTGCTGTAAAATTTAATTCTACTTTCGTAAAATTGTTGATTTAATTCGAACGTAACATGGTTCCATGACTTATTCCAAGGTAGAGTATAGACCAAAATTAATAAGGTATTATAAAGAAATATTTTAGCAATGTTCTATATTTTTGTTATATATTTTGTAAAAATAAAATGTTTATCTACCAAAGATTTCAATGTTTTATTAATTGAATAAAAAAAACGAAATTATTTGTGCCTAATTAAAATAAAATAAATATTTATTCATAACAAACAAGTAACAAAGTAAATATATATTACAAATAAAACAACTTAAAAATAAGTAATACGTGTCAGTCTATCTTCTTAAAATTTCATTTTGTTCATGAAGCAATTGATTTCCATGTTTAAATATTTAGTAAAAGTAGTCAATTACCAATACAGATCGATCAGCATCAATTACTACACGTATCCTCTCTTTAAATTTTATATGATATCTGAATTTCAATCAGTTTTTTACTAACAGGAAAGAAACAGCAACTAATTGGAAATGATTTATTCAATTCAGTAATGATAATAGCGATGTCACCAGCAAGAATTATATGAAAGATACGAATTTAATTATTTATGCACGTAATATAAATTACAAGAATATGTAGAAATAAATAAAGTATACTTTGTTGCTATTGTCAATATTATGTGAACATATTCATAGTTGCTTTGTCGAGACCTCATCACACGTCAACAGAACTTTTCTTTTATTAGATTATACAGGACAGGATGCTCACTTTCTAGTATAATCTCATCGTAACTTAATTGCTCTTGATTTACTTGCTGTTCTTGTTGTTGTTGTTGTTGTTGTTGTTGTTGTTGTTGTTGTTGTAACTGTTGCTCTTGTTGTAGCTGCTGCACCTGTTGTTGCTGGTGTAGCGGATGCTCTTGCTGTTGATGCTGCTGCAAAATATATAAAGAAACAATGCATCATTCAATTATACAATATTTTCACTTATGAAATCTTTCTATTTAAAAATTTCTCTACCGTATTAAGAATCAAAGAAGCTGCTTCCAACTTCCGAATTATTCGACCTTTTGCCATAATATTAACCCACTATTCGGTCAAGTTGTAATATAGAACTGCTGGACATCATTAGATTGAAAATGCAGATCACAAACGTACTGTTTTATTTTAAATCTGTTGACAGTCATTCACTTCACATACTATTACCATATTTAAATTATTTTCGAAACTTTTTATTTACCATTTATAAAAACAAATTGTAATAATTATTGACTTGACTTCTAGTTTTTAGGTTAGTATACCTCCCCGCTCCCCAATATATCTACTAAACTCGATATAAATAAAATAAAATTGGTTATTTGCTTACTTCACTCGTATTTATGAAGCTACATTCATTTGGGTCATATGGAACACTAGCGCCACCCCAACTTCTGCCATTTCTTGGACAAATTTTGTCAAATTTTCCGTATGAGTTCGTGCTCCTTATCTAGTCTCCCTGTTACAAATTATTATCTCATTTGTATTTAACATTTAAACCGTCTTTAGATCCCGAAGATCGACAAGTTTATGAAATTTTATTAGAGGATAGTCCGTGCAAGGAAAAGTAAAAAGTTATTAACGGAAAAAGTGCCAAAAATCATTCAGAATAAAAGCACATACTTCAAATCATCTTTATGAGACACCAAATACCAAAAACGGCTTTAAAATTAAACAGAATATCTCAAAACACATCAAAACAGCTTCAAAGTTCATTAAATTCTTCTAATTGATATTACGAGTAGAATCCTTCCAAAATTTTCTTGGGACTAGCGATCGAATTAATTTAATTTATCGATATACATTATTTTAAATGGAACACCTTGTAAAGCTAAAAATATTTTCTTTACATGGCCCACATGATTCCAGGCAACTTTTATTAAAACCATTTTTTTATAAATTTTACAGAAGAATCTCTCAGATGCAACACCGTGTATACAGGGTGTTCCTAAATAAGTGTCGTAACGAAAGATTGCAAATTCCTTTTAAAACCAGAAAAAATAATTTTCCTCTTTCATTTTTCTCTCTGGGCTTTCGTTTTCGAGATGCACGGTGCCAAATTTTTTTTCAGATTTTTGCCAATATCTTTGGAACCGTTTGAACTAGAGGACTGAGCTTTTGTACACACATTACCACTATTAATAGCTACTTGTTGCAAATGTTGTTAAATTTAGTTAAAATTGTTAATTATTACTATCTGTCTTTTGAATTACAAAAGATTTTCGAAAAGTTAGCAAAATGTTTGTTTTTGTTTATAAAAAGTCATTTTTCTTGAAAACGGTTGACTTTAGAGCAATGAACCAAGAGAACTATTTTTGTGTAAAATTCATTGGGGCTTCAGAATTTGCTGTCAAATGTCAATTTTTCCGGTGGCGTAAAAGTTAGGGGTGGGGGAAACCCTTACGATACCTTAAAATCTCCACCACTGGCATGTTCAATAAATTCGAGAAGGGTGCGAAAAAGTAGCTATTAGTAGTGGTAATGCGTGTACAAAAACCCAGTCCTGTAGTTCAAACGGTTCCTAAAAAATTGGCAAAAAATTAAAAAAAAAATTAAAGTTTTGACACCGGGTATCTCGAAAACGAAAGCCCGGAGAGAAAAATGGGGAAAATATTGTTTCTTTTTTCAAGAGGAATTTACAGTGTTCCGTTGCGACACTTATTTAGGAACACCCTGTATACAGTGTATCCCACCGGGAATCGCCGCGATCGATATCTGGAAAAGTACTTATTTGAAAAATTTGAAAATTTGGCAGCTTATCCAAGTCAGTGGGTGCAATACAACTAAAATATTTTCAAGGTCATAGCACTTCCGGTTATACCGGAAGTCGATGCTATCTTCGTTATTTTAAATGGAACACCCTATATATTTTTGCATTTTTGGATTCTACTTGAAATTCTAAGGTCACTTTGTATAACAAACCTAGTTCCTAAATTTTGTAGTTTTTGAGATATTGACATTTTTATGAAAAATTTGACAGATGCAAGGTTGTGCGAGGTCCTCTGTATTTTATTCCAGCAATTAGATATCAATTTGAGATTCTGTATATNCTCTCCGGGCTTTCGTTTTCGAGATACACGGTGTCAAAACTTTATTTTTTTTTAGTTTTTTTCCAGTATCTTTGGAACCGTTTGAACTACAGGACTGAGCTTTTGTACACACATTACCACTATTAATAGCTACTTGTTGCAAATGTTGTTAAATTTAGTTAAAATTGTTAATTATTACTATCTATCTTTTGAATTACAAAAGATTTTCGAAAAGTTAGCAAAATGTTTGTTTTTGTTTATAAAAAGTCATTTTTCCTGAAAACGGTTGACTTTAGAGCAATGAACCAAGAGAACTCTTATTGTGTAAAATTCATTGGCGCTTCAGAATTTGCTGTCAAATGTCAATTTTTCCGGTGGCGTAAAAGTTAGGGGGGGAAAACCCTTACGATACCTTAAAATCTCCACCACTGGCACGTTCAATGAATTCGAGAAGGGTGTTAAAAAGTAGCTATTAATAGTGGTAATGGGTGTACAAAAACCCAGTCCTGTAGTTCAAACGGTTCCTAAGATATTGGCAAAAAATTAAAAAAAAATGAAAGTTTTGACACCGGCTATCTCGAAACGAAAGCTCGGAGAGAAAAATGGGGAAAATATTGTTTCTTTTTTCAAGAGGAATTTACAGTGTTCCGTTGCGACACTTATTTAGGAACACCCTCTATACAGCGTGTTTCAGGATTAAGCGACAAACTTTAAGGAGATATTCCTCATAAAAAAAAAATAATTCGCAAAATAACATTTGAAACGTCAAATTAACATTGCTTGACAGCAGCCTACTCGAAAATTTTTGTTGAGGTTCATTTTAAAGTTTATCCAAAGAATCCAGAAGCAACCTTCCGAAAAATCAATTTTGCCATGAAACTATAAGAGTTAGGAAAAAAGTGAATGTACACTTTTTGTCAATAACAAACTGTTCTATCTGAAAACAGCATCATTTTTTATTTTCAGTAGGCCGTTTTAATTTTTTTTGTAATTTAATGAGTCTGAGTCCCCATAACTCCGCCACTGGTTGCTTGCGGGACTTCTACTTCTATGGAAAAATGTTATCTTATAAGAAGATGTGTCATGCCAAATTTGGCTTAAATAACCTTCTTCGTTTAGAAGTTATTTAAAAAATTCGAATTTTTAAAAAAATCTTTAACGCCCCATATTTCGAAAATGAAGCGTCTCTGGAAAAAAATTTATACTTGATATTTTTCTTATTTTTTTATGAAGAATATCTCCCTAAAGTGTGTCGACTTAATCCTGAAACACCCTGTATACGTATATATTTTTTAAACACCCTCGTACGGACGACTGTCCTAGCCCACCAACCAATTATTGATCACCGCACTCATCCCGGCCGCAAAAACCTAATTTCTCCCCACACCGCAGGCCCTTCCAACCCTACCGGCCGGCGCGAGGCCCTTGAAGCATCCCCCAAACCATTCAAAAAGCGGCCCTAAGCCACCGGACGCTTGCGCGACCTCACGGCGTCTCAAGCACGGAGAAGAGCCCGAGATTCGATCGAAATTCCGCAACCAACATCTCTGGTCCAAGCCGCGAAGCGAAACATTCGCCGGCGATCGAGCGTCTCCGCCGATCCGTTTTTGTGCGTCGCCCGCCTCTATTAACAGTCGTAAAAAACAATAATATTAAACGCGCTCCGATTATTTGTCTAATTTCGTGTCGCCGGATTTTCAAGTCGAGACGCGCGTCGTTATTTTTCGCGGGTGGCTGTGAGTTCTGTGACTGTCTTCCTGCGAGGGAAAATGACGGATCTATGCAGCGATCAGGTGGTTGGGCCCGGAAAAATGCAAGAGAACGGAGCCCCTGTGAACAATATAGGTAGGGATGACGATTTTAACCCTTCATTTTAGTATTTTTTAGATTTAAATCCGTTGGTGGTGTTGTGGCGTGCAAACGTTTGTTGTACCTAATAAATTCTTGTTTTGTTTACGTTTGGCGCTTCTGTGTGCCAGACAAATATTTGCTTTTTTGATAAACGCACCTACTTAAAGGCTGTAAGGCTTGCACGGGTTTTACTAAAAACCTATGCTGCAGTGTTTTCGTTTTAAAAAGGTACCTATATCTCCGTTCGCGAAGCCCTGTTGCAGTAAGTAAACAAGTAGGGATATTAAATCGATAGATTAGATAAAATAACACCTACACACTAATCGTTAATAGTTTCGGTGCTTTTCCTGCTAACAATAAAGAATGTTTAAAACCTTTAACTTTTGTAGTATTCTGTGTGTTTCTTGTGGAATATAATTCACCTTGGGATTCATTTTCGGGCGCTGAGTACTATGACATGCGTAAATCTAAAACTGTAGGAAGAACAAATTGAAATAGTTCTTCCGCGACTTTTAAAATGACGTCACAACTGTTTATTCCTTTACACAGGGTGTAAATAAAACGCGTGGCTAAACTTTAACGGCAAATTATACTCTACAAACTAACAGAAAGAGTATTTGTACATATACTTATATAAAGAAACGGTACAGGGCGTTTAAAATTAATAAAAAGTTGTCGATTGCATGATTACTCGAAGTATTATTGTTTTTATGTAGGAAATAACTCGATTTCATGATACCTTTGGCAATAATTATGTATGATAAGACATTAGCGATAAGCAGCAAGATGTTTTAACAATATATCTCAAAAACTAATCGTTTCTTGTATCCTTTTTGTTAATTTCTAATGTTTCTGCCATTAAAGCTTGGTCAAGCGTTTTAGTTACACTCTGTAGGTATACACGGATGTGTAAGTAGAATTGTCGTTTGTTTTTTTTTAAATTCAGAAGATATTTTACCGGGAAACATCTTACATTTCATATTTTGAAAGGTTAGAAATAAACTTAAAGAAAAACGGGTTTGTAAGAAAACAATCTTGGAAAAATCAAGGAAGAGGAAATGCTTCTGCCAAATATACACACAAAATTTATATTTTGTGACACAGTGCTAAGTTACTTGAGTGCAAACTTTTCAAATAAAATGAATTCGCTTTGGTGAGTGTATCAGGTATTACATTTTTCTATAAATAAACGTTGTGTAAATGACATAATATGAGCTAAGCAGAAATACCTCTTTCCTATTTGTTGTTCAAGGCAAAGTACAACTTCAAATCTATTATCTATCAAGCGATATCATTTAACACATCAAAATTGAAGTGGTGATTATATTTTTAAGTTAAAGTTCGGTTATTCCGATTGATTTTTATTATCTTAAATTACAGCAATTTATAATGCAGAATATCTTTTTATACAGACTTAAAATTGTAAATTTAAGGTTCCTGCTTCTGTTTTAAATTGTTGGGAATTGCTGACGCCACCTAGATATTTAAAATTAAATATAAACTTTATAAATTTAAAATTTTAAATATAAAAATATCATGCTGCGTCATAAATTGATTAAATTTGTGGTATAGAGAGTTTTAAGTGATGCTGGTTAAGGCCATATAGTCACATTTTTAACAGAGTATAATCTCAAGTCTCTAGCTTCTAAAAAAAATTACAGCAAGCCATGGGCTGCCAACTAGATATTCAGGGTGTTTCAGGATGAAGTCGACAAACTTTAAGGAGATATTCCTCATAAAAAAATAAGAAAAAAATCAAGCATAAATTTTTTTCTAGAGACGCTTCATTTTCGGAATATAAGGCGTTAAAGATTTTTTTTAAGAATGCGAATTTTTTAAATAACTTCTAAATGAAAACGGCTATTTAAGCCAAATTCAAAAACCATATACAAAGATCATATCAGCATTGCATTAACTAGCAAAGCATTGAACGCTTTATGTAATGGATAATTTATGCAACAATTCGCAAAATAACATTTAAAACTTCAAACATAACATTAAAATTTTTCAGTTTGTTGTCAATAGTGGGAAAATTAGAGGCCAAATTTCAAAGAAAAACACCAAATTTTCTCAATTGTCGACGTTTCGTCACTTATCGTGACAGCCTCAGGACACTATAAAATTTAATAATTTCAAAATTAAATCACAATTTATAAATAACAAACTTAACATTAAAATATTAAAAAGTGTGTCTAAAACATTACAATAAAATGAATACAGTAATATCTATATAAACATGAAAAAAAATTACAAATACAGACACACTAACAATTTTGATATGTCACAAATTTAAAAAGAAAAGTATTAAAATTACACAAACAAAATGTTTTTATATAATAAATAATAAAATAACAAAATATGGTGAATGAACAAGAAACGCAACAACCAACAACCTGTACATAACATGCGAAAAAGAAAATTTTAAATTAAAATTAAATCTACGTATATTGTTTATATGTTACTCACATTACAGATTTAAGTGTTTCACTGTGTTTTCCTAGTCTCGTTATACATAGTATGTCATATAACAATCTTGGACAGTCTAGATATAGGTAGAGAATAGCGTACACATACATCAAGATCATGTATTAAAATATAAATCAAATTA
>NW_019416290.1:708884-753996 GCF_000390285.2 Anoplophora glabripennis
GAAAGTTGATTACCACATACTTTATAACTCCTGAGGAGCTTCGTTTTGACGAGTCTACCACATTTTTCCTCTGCGACTTTTCTCGATTCCTCCGCTTTTCCATTCGGAAAAGTCCAAGAACATGGCAATTTCCCGGGCTCTTGAGAACTCAAGACCACATCTTTTATTTTTAGGTGAAGTAACTGGAAATTTTGTTGCAAATGCCGATTTCAATATGTCCGACAGAAATTCCTCCGACATTGACGTGTCTACCGGTCGAAACATGCCAAAATAACAGGGTATTGAAAATCAATTACCACATAGGTAATTTTTAGTAAAATTAATTGTAAATAATTAATTCAGTCAAAAAGTATTGTTGTCCGACAAATTTCAAGCCGCGTTTTTTCAGTCCGACAGCTGGAAATCGGAATTTTCACGGGGTATGAAAAATCGATTACCACATATCTAATTTTCATTTTTTTCACTTTTAAATTTGAAATTTAATTTTTTCACTCCAAAAATTTCATATTTATAAATGGTTACCTATTAATTAGTATTATGTAAATTATTATTTGTTTCAAATAAATAATTATAATATTGCTTATTTTATGCTTAAAAATTTAAAAGTTATAAACAAATGAAGTTATTTTTCAGGCGATTAATACTATCTTAGTACATAATGCATTATTTCTAAATAAATTAATATTATACTTGATATAAAAATCCTTTTTTCTCTTTCAAGTTTTCATTCGCGTTTGTTATTTTTCTTTACAAAAATGTTCCTATTTTTCTAAAAGAAAATCGCAAAACTTTTGTGCATAATTTTTTTTTACACCATACATACTTTTTTGAAATCTGTTTAATTCTTTTCTCGATATTTATTTGGCTAAATTGAGCATATAGAGATTTACAATTACAAGAATAAAACGACCATTTACTTACATTTGTCTGCGATTCTCGTCAAATTCACCAACTTATAAGATGACACACCATCAAATGCCATATATATAATTTTTACTTGACTATAGTTATACAAACATATTTTAAGGGTACTAGACTAGGAACCATTAATATTAACCTTTTAACGGACCAAAATTAACGGAAACAGTAAAATTTTAGCGTGTAAAAGTCATAATTATAGAATACGATTTTATGTTAAAATTAACCATTTCTTTTATATAGAATGTATAGAAACGTAGTGTTAAAGGCCGTCAAATTTTTAACTTCCGTCAAAATTTGACTATTTTATTACAGAATAGTCCCTATTGTTGGATAATTTCAGATGAATTAATATTAAAATATTAAAAATATTAATTGTAAGTATATAAGCCTCAGTAAGGAACGTCTTGTAGGTGTCCCTCGTGGTGTAGAAGTTTACGTATTTGACTACTAACCCAGAGATCGACGGTTCGAATCCTGACGCAGGTGAGCTTTTTTTCAGCCAATATTTATTTCAATTATCATTTTTCTACATCAACTATTCAAAATACATATTTCGACCCCAGTTGCTGGACGCGAAGTAAATAATTTCTCACAGTGTTGCCAGATATATGCGAATTAGACGCGCTAGATAGTCCAGGCGGTATCTGTTTCGGGTTGGGTAAAACGCATATGATCGGAGATTTTTGCTTTAACGGCTTCTAAATAACATCAGAAATCATATTTCTATGCAAATAAAAAAAATCGTGGGCTTAATTGTTATTGCAGAAAAGTATAAAAAAATTCATTTTTTTCTTGGATTTCTCGTGGACAACTTAGCAACTATTCATGTTAGACAAAAATGGAAGGTGAAAAAAAGTTTTGTAATTAAATCTTGATCAAGATAGAGTTAGTTGCAATTCGAAAAAATAATTATTGTTATTGCAAAAATCGGAAAAATCATTTAAAAAATTGCAAAAATGCTAGTTTATTTGTCAATTTTTTTCAGACACTTGAATAATACCTAGGGATCTTCATACTTTTCCCAATTAAACTTCTTAGTGCATAGAATTATCATACCAAATTTCATCCAATTCGGTTACATAATTTTTACATAATAATTGTTTAAATTTTTTATTTTTTTAAATTAAAAAATTTTCAAAATCAAATTTCTAAAAATCTAAAGCCTTTGAATACTTGAAAATTTCACCACAAAAAGAAGATCTCTCAAGCCTTAAAATGGTTTTTGAAAAATTCAAATCGAACGCTTAGGTGAGCCGTGGTGATTGTTTAAACACTTTCGCAATTTTCACGCTTGTAAATAATTTCAATAATTTAATGTTTTTAAAACAAATTTTTTTTATTTTAAAATATGGCTTGAAAGTACTCTGAAAGACGAGTATTTAAAAAAAAAACTGATAATCCGCCCATTATTTTCGGAGTTATAGCCCGTTAAAGTTAACCCTTATTTACAACAAAGCTATAAGGGTATAAGGGCTGTTTTTTGAACTAATAGGTTTGTCATCCCGAGTACTTTCCAGATATAAATTTTCAAAATTTGCAATCACGGGCGTCCCATTTAAAATGTCACTCAAAGATATTCAAGACCGCGTGAAATCAATGAAATATCAGTGGTGGGGGGAGCAAACACACAGCTACTCCGATCTGAATTCTCGAGTTCAAAAATGCCAAGGGCAAATGTCCAAATACCAAGGGCAAATGTGTAAAAATGCTTACAAAACAGTGAAAGTAGACGAGTTCGAAATCGATTTTGAAGAAGAATGTCAGAAGAAAGTGCAAGAGAACTCGACAATCAGATTTCAGAGTCGTTAGAAAATGATATTTTGCAGTTGCAGGAGGAAATCGACGACGAAATAGATTGTGATAATACTGATGAGGCATGTGAAAAATCACCCACTAGTAAAAGAATTAGATTAGATTAAATGTAAATAAAAATTGAAATAAATAGTAAAATTTGAAAAATCATGAAAAAAGTGTACTGTTTATTGAGGTATCCAAAAAAAAATTCTTATACTTTTTTATATAAATAAAAAATAATTTTTAGATAAATATTTTAAGAGTAAACGAAAAAATTAAAATTATAATTATTCATAATTTATTTTTTTTGAAAGATTTTTAGAAATTTATTGTACAACTAAAATTAATACCAATTTTCAGTTGTTTATTTAAATAATTATTGTTTAAACAATTTTATAATATTTAAACAAACTTACTAGTATTACCTGGTGCAACATGCAAAAATTTTGGTCGTGAATATTAACATAGTAAATAAATAAACATAATAAATTAATCATTTTTTAAAGTAACTGTTTATCGGCATGTCAAAAGTCCAATAATTAATAATAAAAGGTAGTTGAAAATGTGATAATTGAATTTTTTAAGTTACGAGACATCGATTTAAAAAAATCATTGAAATTGGTCCATCAGAAGCTGAGATAAGTGAAATTTTTCCGAGCGTCGCAGTTTTGAACTCGAGAATTCAGATCGGGGTAGCTGTGTTTGCTCCTCCCATCACTGATATTCATTTATTTCACGCGGTCTTGAATATCATTGAGTGACATTTTAAATGGGACGCCCGTGATTGCAAATTTTGAAAATTTATATCTGGAAAGTACTCGGGTTGACACACCTATTAGTTCAAAAAACAGCCCTTATACCCTTATAGTTTTAGAGTAAATAAGGGTTAACTTTAACGGACTATAACTCCGAAAATAATGGGCGGATCATCAGGTTTTTTTTTAAGTACTCGTATCTCCTTAAAGTATGTCGACTTAATCCTGAAACACCCTGTATATGTAAACGGAAATGTTGTTAAAAAACTCATGAGTGTATGGCTCTAAAAAAAATTCAGAAATGTGTTCTCGGTGGGTCCTTTTTCGTGTCTATCTCTTGCCAAGGTCAAAAAAGAGCAAACTTTCCATTAGCGGCATAAATTTCATCGGTGACGGGACTTGCGTTTGTACATTCATTTTGTAAATAAAAGTTTATTATAACTGTGACATCATTTGTGTACGGAGGGGTCTGTTAAGTAGTTACGTAACGCATAAATATGCAATTTATTATATTGGCTTACTGCCGGTTTCACATTTTTTTACATTTTTATCACCTGCCGGACAAACACTGGTTAGAGTAAACGGAGATCCACTAAGTTGCCATTTAAATAATCACGTGAATGGATTTAAATTGTTGAAATTTCGTGCGCGAGTTAACAGCTCATTTTAACCGTTTAATAACATCTGGGCGAATATGTCACGATCAGAAGCGATTAAGTAAGTTTTTAAGGCCCGATATTTTTAGTTGCGCAGTCAAAAGGCGTGTACAGACTAAACCTGGGACGATTTTGAAAGAACCATTAAGAAAGCGTAAATATTAGGGCTTAAATCGCGATTGTGTTGTATGATTTAAAGCTCTTGCGAACTAAAAAAACTGGCGAAAGCCTTGAAATAAACTTCTACCCACATTTCTTTTTCAATCGCTTATTTTCCCGTGAAAATCTGTTTCATGTCGTTGACCAGTTCGTTGGCGGTACTTTTCCAGTGTCTATTTTTTCCCATAAACCTATTTTTGGTCGCCTGTCGTTACATTCACGTCTAATTCGACTCGCGAATTGCAATTTGTTGCTTTCCCTGAAACAGTAAATAAATAAACCGAGCTATTATCTAGAGTAAATCTGTCAGAGCACCTGAGGCGTATTTTTAAAGTTTATTTTTCGACTTAGCAAACAAATCGTGAAGCAAGGTCTACAAATTACGTAGGCGTAAATTTAAAACTGCTAAAATAATATTGTTGCGGTAATATGCTACTTTGATCTTTTCTGCTTGTGAATTAATTCGTAGTTTTGGCTGCTTTTTAATAATTGTTAGATGTTATTTTGTTTCGGATTTGCTTTGTATTCTTTACCTAAGCTTCATATGACAGGCAATTTTTCAAGAAAAAAAATGTTATACGTGTTTCTGTTTCCTGTTTGTTCGGAAATAATCGATGTTTCGAAAAGTGATCAATGAATAACATAAAGGATTATACGAATTCAAGAACTAATAAAACTTCAAAAATTTGGTACAGGTAACTTTTTTACATAACCTTTTAAGGAAGAAAAATTCTATTAAGGTCATTTGCTTGCCTTCAGGTATGACCTATTAACATCTGAACGCCCTGAATGTTGTGGAGTGGAAGCTAGTTGACTTTGGGATAGCCAGATCCGTTTTTTCTTAAAAAAAAAACGTACGTAGTAAAAAATCTAACCTCAAAATAGTTCATAAAATGTTACCTAACCTAACATAACCTCAAAATAGTTGTTATAAAATGTTACTAGGTCAAAAATTAATAACATTGACGTATTTCGAGTCCTTAGAAGTTTACCTGTGCCGAATTTCAACAAATTACATTGTTTTTTTTGGAAAAGATATAGCTGAAATTTGATTTTCGAAATTTGTCTTAATTTTTAATATTCCATCATTCTCCTAATTTATTATATTTTTTTCCAACAGGGCTCTGTATATCTATTATCACTTTTATAATTAGTTTTTCATTTTTCATCATATGCCAACAAGGATCCTATTTATCTCCGAATTGATTTTTTTTTTAAATTTTAACGCATTTACTAATTAAACTGTTGTTAACGTTATTGATCCAGCCAAATATTTAGTGATTTATAGTAATTTTTGACATGAATAGGGGATATTACACTTGTACAATAAAAACACAAGTGTGCCGTGGAAACGTATCCACAGGTAGCGGCTATTTTTGTACGATGTTTTCACGAGATACAGCCTAGTCATCTACTTTATAATAGAAGCAACATCCCTGCCAAATCATTTCCCCGTCCAATTATGACTATTTATAGAGTCGCCGGCCCATTAAAAATTTTTTAATTGCCCTCATCGTCGGTACCTTTAGGACGGAATCGAAAAAATCAAGTAGCAACGCGCCTCGTACGTAAGGGTCTATTAATAAAACAATTGGTTGCGCGAGGCGATGACTTACTGGTCTAGATATCCTTGACTTGTGACATTTTTAAGGAGCAGAAGTTAATTGGTCCTAATTTGCTAGATTTTTTTACATAAAAATAGGTGGTAACGATTTAGTGCCATGGCCTGGGTCAAGCCAACTGTTTTCAAAAGTTCTTAACTTTTTTCTGCGATTTGAACTTGTTGGGATGACGTCAGTCTTCCTAACTCACAGCACACATCGCATGTCTGGAGCCCAGAATGTACACTCCTTGAACAATTATCAAATTTAAACTAAACAATATATCAAACCTACGATTGTTTTGGAGCTGGAAACGGTTTAATTTGGACACACCCACTGTATGGGATGTAATAACGCTCTTACGATATAAATTGCTTGCCATTATCGTCGTACAAATATGTATCATTCGATTGTAATCCATTGGCATCGGTCGCAGAAGGCGAAACTGAAAGATATGACGGTCTCAGTCGGCGACGTTTTCAATTTGACGATTACCTACTGCGATTTTGTTAGATAAATCATACGTTTTGATGTGACGAATTGTGATTTAAACTTTAAAACACATTCTTCCCTTCTATTGGTTTAGATTCTTTGGGGTTAATTTTTTAGCTGCAGTATTTCACTAACGAATATTTTTTTATGAATTCGTCCTCTAAAACTAAAATAAATGTTGACTGAAACATATGTTGGAAAATTAACTGTATAATCATACGATGCCAAAATATTTATTATATTTTATGTATTACACAGGTCAAGGCACTCTATATATATTTAAATTGAAAATACAGTTTTCTGTTGTTTTCCATTTGTTGATATTTGTACGTAATTTTATTAATCTTTTGTTAATCATCGACAAGTATTAATAGTTGTGAACAAACGCCGATAAAATTCGTGCATATTTTTGTGAACCAAGACCTTTCTTTAACTTATCTCAATTATGTTTTTAATAGGTACATTAACAAATATTTTGACTGACTAAATCTGTGATTGTCGTATTTTATTCATTTTGTAATTCGGTGAACTTTGCCTCATTCCAAATTACTCCTGATCTCAAAAAAAAAAACGCCCCCGCAATAAAGAAGATCCTAATCAGTTTTCGGAGTTTTTTAATCATCTTTGTGATCAATCGATTGAAAGAGAATTTCTGGAAGTGACAAATTGCTGTTCCCGACAGTCTATCGATTCGATAACATTAAATTTAGATATTTGGGAGTAAGTATAAGCATGTTCCTTTGTATTTAATTTATGGGATCGTCAACGGAATGAAATTCGACAAACTTTCTACTGCTGCACATCAATATTGATGTATTCGAGATATTGGAAATGTATAAATAGATAGAAGATTGCGTGGTGGTTTTCCGTTAGCGTATCGATTTCGAGTGAAAAGTAGTAAAATATTCGGATAAAGTCAGATATGACGAAACTACAAAAAATTCCGTTTTATGCTGTTTGCTGTTGTTGATAATTGTTATTGTATTCAAATGTAACAGCAGCAGTTTCCATCGGTATAAAAATTAAACCAGACAGCCTATGTATTCTTTTTAATATGCCGTTTATCCATCCCTTGAAATCCCTCTTCCTCTATGTAGTATCTCTTAGTCATTCGTCACTTGTTAAAGGTGATTGCAACAATCAAAACAGTACCGACCTGCATTGTCAGTACCAGCATTGTGATATATCACTATCTAATCCAAGAATACTAGAGTGACTATTAATTTATCAATAATAACAAGCAGTGCATTGTTTACATTATTTGTTATAAATTTATTACTGTAGAAATACCTCATAAAATTAATTTAGCTGTAAAAGTAATCATCATTAGTAAATTAGTATCTTGTTTTTACATATTTCGTTTTCGTTTTGCAACTACACGATAATCATTAAAAGAAAGGACATTAATAGTTGGCCTAAAATGAAATGGAATTAAAGCGACAGCGGCGGAGTTTGAGGAAGAATAACCGAAAGAGTTAAAGATTATAAAAAAGAAAATTAACCTAACTTAACCTTCCTTCATTTAGTCGTCTTTCTTAACTACTTTCCTTGATTAATTTTCTTAGTCGTCTGTAAAGATAAAGTGTCTAAATATGTTACTACTTTCCTTTCGTTTGTTGATACCTTCGTAACTACTTGCCTTGATTATTCAATTAATTTTTTCAATCATCTGTAAATATAGCGTCTAAGTAGGTAGTTACTGTATTTTCGTTGTTTAGTGATACTTTCTTAATTACTTGCTTTGGCTTTCTAATTAAATGCATGGTTTTTTGGACACCTACAAGCTTCAATGACCTAGAAAATTATTAAATCTCATGTGTGTAGGACTTTCTTGTCTATTATTTAATTAATAGTTTCTTGAATATGTTAGTTACTATCTTTTGTTTATTGATACTTTCTTAACTACTTGCCTTGATTCTCGATTTAACTTTCTCATTCATCTTTAATGTGTTCAAGTAATTACAACTTTCCTTTGATTTTGTAATACGTCCTTAACTACTTGCCTGGCCTTCTAATTAAATGCATCGTTTTTTTAAACCTACCTATGACCTAGAAAATTATTAAACCTCGTGTGAGTAGAACTTTTTAAATTATTTGTCGATTCTTTAATTAATAGCGTTTGAATTTGTTAGTTACTGTTTCTTTTGTTTAGTGATACTTTCTTAACTACTTGCCTTTTATATCGATTTAACTTTCTTAATCATCTGTAATGTGTCCAAGTAATTACTACTTTCCTTTGGTTGCGTGATACTTTTTCTTAACTACTTTCTCAACTACTTTCTTAACTACTTTCTCAACTACTTTCGTAACTACTTTCTTAATTAAATTCTCTCGATCATCTAAAGGTGTGACCAAGTTTCTATCTTTCTTTTGTTTAACGACAACACTTTTCTAAGCATTTTTCCTGGTTTTTTATACCTTTTCGACCACTCCTCGCGTGCGACCCTCCCAACGAGCCGCCGGTGGCGGCGTCTCCACCACCGACGACCCGATCGATGGGGCTTCCGCGCACTAAGAGGCGGCCGACTGCCACAACCGGCCAGTGTTCCTCCAGTGTACCGTTCCGGTTGTAGTGCGCTGGTAACAGGTAACCACTCACCCACACCTATGTATAGTTTGCACCTTGCGAATTGTTTATTCTATTCATATGCGTCACCGCTACCCTTAACGTTTACCGATACAGAGGGCGAGCAGCCAAAGGGTCGCTGTTCCGAGAACGCCTTTGCCTTGCCTTTGTTGACATAAACTTGCACTCTGTAGGTATTGCGGGGTTGGGGGAATATGTGCACTTTGTTTTTTTTTTATCTAAATTTAATTCACACGTCGAAAATAGTGCTTTTACTATAGTTAATTTTTTTTCGTTTATTCCCTGTTTTGTTTTTAACGTTAATGGTATTTTTTTTTATCTTTAAGATGTCGCTTCTATTATATACAATGTGTCCTACGATTGTGTTCCCGACTGAAAAAAAATTGTAATTTACGAGAAAAAAACATCATTCTTTAAAAAAAATCTTGTCTTCAAACTGTTCAAAATGGTGTTACTTTCTTGATTTTATACAAAGGGTGTTAAATATTTTTGAAACATTTAAAAATGGGTCGAATCAAAGTTATTAATTCCAAGAAGATTGTAGATTGAAGTGTCACTTGTTTTATAAAGAAAATAAATATTCGACACACTTTTGATTCCCGGAATTGTATCAAAAACTATGTAACAAATGATAATTAACAAAAATCTATCGAATTGAGATCTGGGCTTTTAGTAGATCATACAATTTTACTGATTCTTTCCGTTCCTTTATTGGTTTATGGAAGAAAATAATAACATTTTTCGGAGTTTGAAGACAAGCAGGCTTTTTTATAAAGAAATGGCGTTTTATCATTTTATATACCTAGAAAAAAATTGACACAACTACACTCAAACACTAAACATTTGCGCATATGATGTTCTAATATATACAGAGTGTTCCTTGATTAATATATTAAATGCATTTTTGTCGCAAGATTTTTATTTTTGGGGCGAATCACTGAAAAAAGTATATATCACGAATTGTTCACATTTAAATTTTATTTAAACAATTATTGCAATTGTAAACGGATTTAGGTGATTAAATTTATGTATTAAAAACCCGAAATAATAACACAGTAATTTTTTACAAAGCATTTTTTCGTGTCTAAGTTTTATTCTAGCCCGTATGTAAAATTTGTTGTTTTGTATGCATTATGCGACTATAAATTTTGTTAATTCCTTGGCATTTTAAGCGGCATTTTACGATTTTAGTGTTTAATTTTCGACAATATTTAAACAACTGCGTTTATTTATTTCATTATTCTGCGTATAAAATTCAGAACAGTTTTACTGTCAACTTTAAAAAATGAAAATAGCATGCTATTTGTATATTATGAGACTCGTATGGTTTTCAATTTTTTAAATCTGATTCCGCTCTTCAGAGCAAAAACCTTAAAAATTTAATCCGGATAGGTCCCTGAGATCGTTCACGAAATATAACACTGCAGGATAAGGAAAAGGAGGAAGAAAATCGGGCGTTTTCAGAAAAAAACACCTTGGATAAAAATCCCAAAGGAGAAATGGGAGAAGATGTACATTATAGATGACAGAATTCGATTCATACATTGTACAGGGTCGTTTAGTGGCTTCGTTTTGGATATTGCATTTACTGAAGGCAAAAATTGTTTTAAATGCGAAAAAAAATGAAAATGAATATCACCTTAAGCATTGGATAAGTGAAAATGACCAACCAACTCAACTCTCTCAACTTTTGCAAAGCCCACCTTGTAGAAACCAGGCAATTTCCTGTCGACAAAAAAACATCAGCAAGGGCAGAAGTTGGATTACTCTACTTTTAATTATACAAGACCCTACTGCGTACTGTTTTACTCTTTCGGTAGATGGTATCGTCGCTACATTTGCATATTGTATCCTTTCGCCGTTTGATTGAATTTATACGTGATACGTACTACGCATTTTTTAACGAGAAAGCAAACGCAGGAGCCTATGCGAACCAACAAAACATATAGTTTTTGCACTGTGATAAACATGAAACGCGTTTGTTATTGGATTAGGTAATGTCGGATGACTTTAAATTGTGCTGGTGTAAAAAGAAATCGAAATTCTATAGCAGAAAAGTTGTTCGTTTCATTGAAAATATCGCTAGTGATAAAAATATAATGGGAAAAACTAGAAACAAAGTAAAACCGCTTCTACCTGTGCGCACAAATTGTTTGCAGTTTTATTACTCTTCGAAAATGTCAGTATTTGTCATAAAAACTAGAAATTTTTCTGTATCGATGGATCAGGTCGATATAAAATTGTCCACAGTCTGGTAACGCCTCATTAAGGCCATAAAAATTAGTGCAATACATCGGGACAAACAGAAAAGCTTTCCTATTGACTGTATTGTCAATCGAAAATGTACAGGTCAACGGTCATCCCGGTAAGGTTGTTCAACTGACTCCAGAACTTTTCCAAACAGAGGTACTATAATTAAACGAGAACGAGTTCGTTAATTATTGCAGTTTTAATAAGTTGGCACTTCTGGAAATGGAGTGACTGAGTGTCGGTTTTAGAAAGTCAGGAGAATTTCGTCGTTTGGGGCAAATGTGGGCTTGAGCAGAAATTATAAATGCAGTAAGACAATAAGTTTGAATGTAACGAAATGTAGACGTATAGCAAAAAGTTCTGCGGATAGGGATATTCAATCAAAAAAACAATTGAACATCGATTTACCAAAATATGACCGAAAAAACAATATTTTTAGAAACACAGATCTTGTCAGGATGATATTTAAAAGAAAAAGCATCCCTTATACTCACGTAAGGTAATTTTTCCCTCGTGAATCGGTCCCGGGAGAAATTACCATGAATTTTTTATGTGGGTTACCTGGATCGAGGCGTATACCCTTATATCAATTAGACACATTTTCTTGCACGGTGGAACTTGAAAAATTAATAGGTATTGATTAGGCGTAAACCTAATTTTAGCTCTAATTCATCCAAAGGTGAGGCGCGTGCTTTGTTCTTGCTTTTTATTGCGTTGTAAATCATCAACGGTGACGAAGGGTTGAAACGTAGGTACTTTTGCTGATGATTCATAAAGGGCTTCGCAGCTAGTACTCGTAAAATACATATTTCATCACCTTCACCACAGATAGTGCTCTGAAACAAGAATTTTACTAAACTTTCGAATAGCATTAGCGTTAGAAACCTATATTAGAGCACTGAGCGGTGTTAGGATCCTTTACAAAAAATTTACTACACTTTTGAATACAATTAAACTACGTCTACTGTTGTAAGTGAAACTAGGATTCATTAAGGACTAAAATATCCTATCTTCGGCTTCTAGACTTCCCGAATTCGGTTTGCGTTCAAAGTTAGTTCACACCACGCGCAGATATCAGAACTTCTTAACTGATATAATGTGGCCAACCCTTCCTGGGCATCGAGAAAGCCTAATTACGCCGAAATTGAATTTGGCGAACAATTTATTTCATGCGAACTTCTGATCTTGACCTTTGTCATCCTCCTAATCTTAGATTTATCATGAATTCGTCCTTTCGATGTCGGGGACGAGCGTAATCGCTCTTTTTTTAAGTTTCGGATACACATCAGTCGCCTAGCCCTTCGTGATAAGCCGACTGTCGAAAAATGATACCGCTTTCACGGTGTATCCAATATTTATTGATAGGGTGTCGTCCTTGCTCCTTCAAAAAAAGTCCGGTGTCGCCGGGTGGTATATTCTTTTACAATTAATCAAAAAAGGAAGAACACGAACTCATGTATGATATTACAGTTTATTTGCTTCGCTATTTCGGCCCATACTTCTCGTTCCGCTCAAGTCATGCTCCTAAATATATTCATGGGCGTGTTGATTAATCGCCCTTATCACTTACATTATGTACTAGGTGGGTAACACGACCCTTCATTATTTTTAGATGCGGTTTGCTCGATAATAGTTCGCATTGTTTCGCGTAAGTATGTTACAAGAGCTGGAGTTATTTTGTCGTTTTCTTCGCGATAATTTTCAAGTCACATGCTGTGATATGTAACCTAACGTACCATATTAAGATCCGTAGTTAACAGAATAGTAATATGACAGCCATTCGTTTTTGTTTTCGGTCACTTGCAAACCATTAATTCAAACCAACCCACGGTCGTTTATAATCAGAGTATTTTTGGTGCTACAAATAATTTTTTCGCATTATGACTGATAATATTCTATTTTATTTAATTCAAAATCGTCTACTAAAGTGGCACTTTACCACATGAAATGTCACTGTTAATGAAATACAGTTTGACAGAAAATTGTTTATTTAAATATTGGAAACATTGTTATTTTTTTTTTCGTAACTTCAAAACGGTTTAATATTAAATCACAAAATTTTGGGGTTCTACGAGTATTACTATTTATATGCTTTATAATCGGTATAATACACAAATTTGCTACAAAGGCCTAAGAAAATGCGGGATCATGGAACAAATTTTACAAATTTTTTTGTACGCAATTTTTTCTACTTCCTGAACCGAAAATATGAAAATTTATCTTGAAGAAAAATTCATCTACGGTAAACGCCAATAGAAAAATTTCCGGATGTTTTTTTTTCATAACTGTTTAAAATAATGTTTGATTTGCTACAAAACAGAGGTGTAAAATTTATATATGTCTTTTTTCCCGTGAGTTATTTCGTCTTCACGCAGTTGTACGATGCTTAGAAATGTCGCGTGATGGCAAATTATCGGTGTCGGGCGAGAAAGAGAACATTATATTTAATTTCGCTTTTTAATGGAGAAAACTTTGTATTCCAACACAATTAGTGACATTTACTGTCTTTTCGGCATTGTATAGTTCGTTATTTGCGAAGTTCAGGATTGTTTTTTGGATGAACCTTACACCTAAGCATTAGGATACATTTAATTAGAAAGTTAATTTACTCTCCCACTTCTTCCTAACTTGACAGACATGTGATAGTGATCTTTATAGAATTAAAAGTAAATTAATGCAACCATTACTTCAAACAAGTATACAGAACCCCGTAGACTTTTAGTAACTGCACTTTTTGTTTCGTATTTCCACATCGTAGACAATCATAGCTTGATTTCAGCCCTTATAAAAGCTATTTAACAATACGGTAGTAGAGTAACAACTATTAGGTACTATTCTAGACAATGTTCACTACATTTGGCACCTAGGAAAGGATATTAGACTAGTTTTAGTTGAGTCCGACGTAACAGAGATAGAGCTTTTACCATAAAATAGTTGTGCACAGTATTCATTGGCAGAAGAATAATAATATTACATTACTTGCAGTAAAAAACGTAGTTCTAAAAGTTGGACAACATGTCCCAGCAACCAAATAGCGTTGTGAATGGTCCTTATACCGAATATAACGCCCCGATGAAGGATGAAATAATTAACAAGGACATGGTAAGAAAATGTAGTGTGTTTAGTTCAAGGAATTGTTTTTTAAAATTTAATATAGTCCCAGTTTCAGTCGACTATACTATAATTTTTATTTTGATGACTGTATTGCGTATATAAAATTCGTGTCGTAATCGACAAGTTACGTGTTTAGTTGTCCTTATACACTTAATGATAAATTCAGTACACCTCGTGGAAATAAAGTAAGAAGATATAGAGACCATTTAGCAAATGTATTCATTTTAGACAGAATGGTACGGGAACTTCTATTGACGTTTCTGTATAGGTGCATGTTTAATTCATAGAGTCGAAGGGATTTTATGAAAAGTTATTCAACTAGGCTTCTGTCATGCAATCCTGTCTGTTTTATTATGGGACCGATGGCAGGGGTGATAAAAATCTAGATGTTCGTGTAAAAAAAGGTCCAAAGAAAAGCTTTTTGGTTTAATTAATTAAAATATATTATTACAAAATATATAAAAGTTTTGAGAAAGTGTTCATTTTGTAGAAAAAAGGACATAATATTATTACACATTATTTAATTGTTGCCCATTTTAATACACTGGCCAGCTAATATCCGGATTTATATCCCATTGAGATTGTAGAATTCCACTGAAACTGACAGGTAAAAGAAGTGATGTATCGCCATGAAAGCCCATTTGGAATATTTGCTTTGAAAGTCGGTAAATCTATCCTGAACGCGAATGTCGTTTTAATATATTATATGTATCGCTTCTTTTGTACCACCTGACCCGCTACGAAGATGATGGCCCATCAGACCCGCCCGAGCCTGGCACTGTCTCCAAAACAAAATTCCAACCCCCCACACTTAGAATCTGCCCGACTTTTTTCCTTAACCTCCCCCTTCGATTGCTGCGATGTCAGTTATTTGTGTAGCGCCGCATTTTCAGAGTTATGCGAAATCGATACTTGTTTGAATCTGGAGACGGATGTGACTAGCGTAGGAATAAACTGCTGCACATTTTTATTCTTTGAGGCCGATATTCGGCCTTGCTCCGCGAAGGAAAATGGGAAGTCGAAGGTTGCACTTGCATGTAATAGGGTTATTTGGCATATAAAACCGTTTTATATGTTGCCTAATTTTTTATTGGTCATAAACTTAGATCGTAATGTGGCATATCCGGCATTTATTGAATTATAACGTATATATTATAATCAAACTAAGATATTAACGTCGTTCTATTCTGCCTTATTTGTTCCTCATAGTTCTTGTAATATAAGTATTTCAGTCTTATCTGAACTCGTGTAAGATATAATTCTTGTGCTAGCCTACCGTCCAACAGAACGGAAGCAATTCTCAGCCACAACAACCCCCACAGTTCCCACATCAACCCCCACAGCCTGCTGGGCCAGTCAACCCTCTGCGACCCCTAACGAGAATCGACAGCCGCAGTTCTTTCCAGTTCCGGCCCCCATTTCCGAACCAACAGGGCGCCCCTGTCCGACCAGGACAAGTCCGACAGCCTACACCACCTGGTACCCAACAGTACATCCAAAGGAACCCAGTTCCCGGACCTGGACAACGTCCCCCGATAGCTCCAGCTCCCCCAGCGCAGGCTTTCCCCCAGGCCCAAAACAGGGACAACTACAGACCCGTGACACCGTTTCCCAGAGCCCCAGTGCAGCCCCAGCGACCTCTGTTCCAGCAAAGATCGGTGCCGGCTTTTGCTACGCAAAAGCCCCAGCTTCAGGAAGAGAACTTGAGTAGAAGTCAAACTCTGGATACTACAGAGATTGATCATTCTAAAAGCGCAGATGAGAAAAATACGTCGAACGATCATATCAAAGCACCCTCCATAGCAGCGATGAACAACAGGAGCTACAGCTTGAGCTCCAACCCTCCAGAGCAGTCTAACGAAGCTAAGGAGGAAGCTAGAAGGAGGTCTGTCAGCAGCGTGGATAGCCTCGGGGAAGGCAGACCAGGTTCTAGACACAGTTCTATCTCTGGGTCTGCCGAAAATCTAGACAAGAAGCAAGACAATGAGGTACCGTCGAGGCCTGAGTCAAGAGCCATGTCCAGAATGAACAAAATCATTGAAGACGAATCTCCTAGTTCTTTAACTGATGTGTCACAGAAAAGTCCAGATCTGAGCGAAAGATCTAGACCAGCAAGCAAGACTCCTGAGAACAACTTCAGCAATAAACCCACATCTCCAAGCCCAAAACCACAAACGCCCGTTCCAAAATCTCCTAGTCCTGTCCCTCAGTCTCCTAGTTTCAAATTTCAACCACAAAGTCCTGGTCTCCAAAACCAAAACCAAACTTATTCGCCTCAGTCGCAAAGTCCTAAACCCCCGCTAAGTCCTGGACCTCCAAGAACTCCCAGAGACAGGAACGTTTCACCTCAGCCCCCATCACCGCACAGCCCCAATCAGAACGCTAATAAAGTTGTAGACGAGAAAGGGGCAAAAGGAGCTGCTGGCAGACCCGAGAGGTTGCTGCACCTGGAAAAACCAGCAAAGTCGAAGTCTCCATCGAAATCAGGTTACTATTTTCTTGATGTAGTGGTTAACTTGTCGAAGATGCTGCTTCAGCCAATTCTAACTGTAACCATTTGTTTCAGAAGGCGATAACGACAGTGGCGTGGACGAATCGACACAGGGAAATGTAAGTATATCCTCTCTACATATAATTTTTTACTGTAATGACAATATTAGGACCCCTCGAGCAACGGTGAAAACAGATCTCCAAGGAAGTCCAACAAATCCAGAACATCGTCCACCACACCAACCGCGAGGTCGTTGTCCAGGGGTTCAAAATCTCCTAGTTTAAAGAGTCCAGATTCAAACGCCACCACCCCAGGGTCGGCCACGGAAAAAAAGAGTAAGATAAGATTCCCCCTTTCATAGATTTGTTAAATAAAAACTGATTTTCTTGTTGAAGAAGTTCCTATGAATAAGGTACAAGTGGGATCGGCACCGTCACCAAATCTGAAGGTTGTCAAATCGAAAATAGGATCTTTAGACAACGCTAGTTATAAACCGGGTGGGGGTAAAGTTAAAATAGAGAGCAAGAAGTTGGACTTCAAGGCTGCAGGGCCCAGGATAGAGGCTAAAAATGACAGATATATGCCTAAAGGAGGAGAAAAGAAGGTAAGTAACAAAAAAATAGACAAAAATATTTAAAATTTATAATTAGTACTCGTAGAAGATTATTCCTAGTAACCTTAAAATCAACAAGACTGATAATATAAATGTTATAGTTCATATACAGTAATATATATTTTTATTTTAAATGTGTTGGTCCCTTCTCAAAGAAAACAGAAGTGTTGGAACCAATATCTGTATTATAAACTGTACATATTCAATTTATATCAACTATTACAGTAGTACATTAATAAAAAATAGCTAGCTATTGTTTAGAAGTATATTTGTATCGCACAAAAGTATTCTAGTTTGAAAATTTGTATATAACGTACAATACAGCGTCCGTTGTGTCATTTCTCTACAGTTGTAGCAATTCTTTGACTGTCAGTAAAAGTAATACCGAGGTTTCATACTTTTTTCGAGCTAGTGATAATGTCTTCCTTATATGGAGTCTGCAACCTGCGTTGGATGTTTACAATTTCTGAACTAGCAAACTTCTACGACTTGTAAAACTCTATAAGGTATAAAACTTTCTTTATTCTTTCTTTCTCGTTTCTCGCAAAGCTATTAAAGTTCAAACTGTATTTTTACCGACTCGAGAATTGCTCTGCAAACAGGGACAAGCGGCGGCGCTGTTCATCCATGCAGCAGTCACGGTATCCATTGACGAGTAATTTTTGCACCTAGATAGTACACCAAAAGTTACACTGGAACGCGAAATCAAAAGTAGGTTCGTTAGAAAACGCCACGTACAAACCGAAAGGAGGTGACAAAAAAATCGAGTCCGTCAAGCTAGACTTTAAGGGGAAGGCCAAGCCAAAGGTGGGGTCCAAGGACAACATCAAGCACCAGCCCGGTGGAGGCGACATCAAGGTAAGAACTTTACTCTGTGTTGGCTTTTGGCGAGGTGTTTGATTGGTCAAATTTCGGAACCATCTCCAGTCTTATTTTTTTGTACACTGAACGTATTTTTAGTCTGAGGCAGTTATGGAGGAGAAAGATACTGGTAACGAAAAAAAATCCACTAAAAACGATAAAGATGTGAGTAAATTTCCAGCGGTGTATATATACTGCTATGTAGCAATCACCAATATGTGTTGTAGACAGCGTAGAGTCGTTTTCACAAAAAAAAAGTGTTTGTATCTCACTAAAATGTAGGCTCGCACCCTATGAATTGGCATATACATTGTGGTATAGGCTGTGTGAAAATATGTTCTAATGACAGTCCAGGTGCAGCATAGTATTTGGGTGGATCTAATAATATAACAAGGCAATGAGGCGTGATTCAACACACCCTCCTTTTTTGGCATTTTATCTTCCAGATCTAATTTGTACTGTTACTTTAATTACCTAATGTTCTTGCCCCAAAATGGGACATTATGACCAAGTAATTTATTTAGAACAGGGTTTAATATTTATAAGGAGGCTTATTTTCTAAAATTCCATACTTTTTTAAATAATTTTCATACACCGCCGCTTGACAGCTTAGTATAACGTCAAATCCAATTTGTTTCACTTTTGTTTTATCAATATTTTTTGTACAGTGAACGGCGTGAAGACATTTTGTTTACGTATAGTTAAAAGTAATGCGATTTAGATTGTAATTTATATCCGAAGTCTGGGTAAAGCCCAATTATCACAGTATCGTTTAGAAAATGGGTCTAAACAATAAAAAAAGACACGAAAGCGGATTATAACGTTATGAGGAGCAGGATCGATGAATTGTATACTACAAATTAGAAGAATAATGATAGTTTGACATGGAAGAGGTGGAATGAAAGCCTGAGATAAATTGGTAGAGAAATATAAGCACAAAATTTTGTCGTAATATACACTCAGCAAAAGAATTAAAGTAGCAGAAAAATTTCCGTATATTTTTAGTGATCTTTGAAAGGCTGTAATTTCGTGAATAATGGTCATATCGAGAAGAAAAAAGAAGCCACTTGAAGTTTCTAGTTTTGAAATTTTCAGATGAAAATATTTCTTCAAAATCAAAAGAAATAATGCAAGGCAAAAATTTTACAATTTTTTTTGGAAATTTTTCTGCTCCTTTATTTTTTTTTACCGAGTTTATACATACTGAGTGTCCCAAAGAAACACGAATTCCTACATAATTTTTCATAATTGAGTACTATCTTTAAGTACGTAAGTAAACATACACTCAAATATAATAAAAAAAGCTCACTATCAGATCATTCACTGCCATTAGTTTTGTTGTGTTCGCAATATGAATGTTCGAAAGTTTTAACGTGTGAAACACAATTTTTTTGAGCTACTCACAGGCACTTTGTTGACTTCATTAAGAATAAAATCCAGTACACGAATACTTCGCGGTAATACAGTTCAACACCACCTTTTAACTGGTGCCTTAATTAAAAATACAGTGATACACTGTCTGACCTGACGCTTACTTTTAGCGGAAACCCTTGAGAATTGATTGTTATTATGGCGATAACAGTAACCATAAAAAGACCTTTGCGGTTTAAATGTTGTAATAAAACTGTCACGTCTCTCAACTTCGCCCTTAAGTTTAAAAAAATGTTGGATATGTCAAGTTGCTCGTTTACGAATTTCGTGTAATAAAACCTAAGATGCGGGGAGAGTAGTATAAATAGCCATGAAAAGCTACCTGAACCGCTGTAAAATTTATGGGATATGTGGAGTCATTAATCATGTTATATCAGCTCATCAGTTGAAACCCCAAAAGACATGCTATTAGTGTACGAAAATAACCATTGCAGCGATATAATTGATTCGTATCTTCTGCTCCAAATGCATTGTTCGATAAGTGTAACGTAAAACAAAAAGGTTATGTTTTTGTCAGATTGTGATGTAACTGCTTCTGTGCCGCCAAAGCTTTTTAAAACCTTTGGTTGTGACCTGTACTAACCTGGTGTTGTCTCAGATCGAAACGAAGAAGATCGACCTAAATGTCACCAGCAAAATTGGGTCTTTGGATAACATGAAGCACAGGCCCGGTGGAGGCGACAAGAAAATCTTCGACGACAAAGACTACTTGAAGCAGAAGTCTGGCATCTCCAGCGTAGATCATTCTCTCTCTGGTTCTCAGGTGAGTTTGAGTCGTTGTTTGGTAGCAGAACCCCAGACATCATTCCAAATTGTGTAAAAACATTCATTTAAGTGAAATACTGAGAAAGCTTGCCTTTTAAAGGATTATTTTTGTAAAAGAAAAGCTTTCACAGTGTTTCTGCATATCTTTATTCTTTTCATTGACCATCTTTTCGTTTTAACTTTAACTTCGAGAAGTTATTTCACCTTTTTGCTCGTTTCCTAACGTCGACTAACAGTTTTTTTTTACGTCGTCTCGTTATAATTGCATGTTTGTGAGATATGCTGAAAGCATGGTATCGATTAAACAGAATTTAGTTAGGAGTTTGCATGTATAAATTTTTTGTGCGTCGTAAATGAGAGGGCTTTCATTTTTCTGTACTAAACAAAGCAAATTCTTGCTTCTACCTTACACCCGAGCTTTGTTTTGTTCTCCTGAACCATTTGCACGTCTTCCAGTGTGTGGACGAAACTAAATTGATCTGTTTCTTAACCTGGTCCCAACCTAACCTCCCTTTGAGTTAAAAATTTCTACTAACTCGTCGATTTGTTTTGTGATTTTGGTAATGACAGTGAATTTTTTTGTTAGAATTCACTACCATCCCAACCAGATGCCAATAAAGTCCCAGTGGCAGACGAGAACCTGAACCAGGAACATTAAAACTTTATTCCACGACGAAGACTTGTTTTTTATTTTGTTAGGGAGGGTTTGTCGTTTTTTTTTTCGACAAGTAACTGATTGTCACTGAGATAGCGCATGCCCATTTTAACTTTAAGCAGTTCTGCATGCACTTTAAGTAATACGAAGGGATTCATTTGGAATTAACAATGACATTAACTGTTTAGCTTTATTGTTTTCATTTGTTTTTTATAGCGTAATTTAAAAGGTAATAAATAATAGTTTTGGTGTTGTGATACCTAGGATACGACCAAAAAATTGTGTGTTTGTACTATTCTGTATCAATTTTATTAGTGGGTATATATTCTCTAGCCGGGAGGTTTTACCTAAAGGCTGTCAGTTGTCGAAAAGTTTTGGCATTTCTTTAATCCTTACTTGCTTCGTCTGTTTTATCAGTTCCTTTGACGTTAAAGAAGTGAAAGAAACTTTAGACAATTCATATTTTCTTATATAATATTATATATACGCTGTAACCTTTTTCATTTTCTAGATGATGTTGAGATTGTATCGTTATGTTCACTAAGTATGAGTATTATTATAATAAAATTTGCATTAATATTAATATTGAGCAGCTTCATTCACTGTACCACTTGTAGAAGCACCCACTTCACGTAGAATCGATCCGTAAAGTACCAAAAGCTTTGAAACACGTAAGTATTAGTCGTATACTTGAATACAGAGCACGCGTAGAAAAAAAGATACATTACCGGCGTTTATAGTCCCAAAAAACTGCCTCTTTGCTAGCACAAGTCGTGTCAATGAAAAAAAGTACAGCTTCTCAATAACATCGAAGGATGCTGTCACTTTGTTCATATGTTTTTTTTGAAACCAATCAACCAATATCAAGAACTTATACAGGGTGTAAGAAGTATGACTGCCATATTTTCAGCATGAGATAGTGTATTCATAAATGAACGAAAAAGTTGTATATTACAGGGGCGTAAAATTAATAGTTTTCAATTCGATAGTTTTCAAACTACTGCGAGTATTAACATTGGGAAGTTTCATACAACGTGACAACAGCGCTTAATCTGCACCTTACACGCGGCAAACTTGTCCTACGGAATAATAAAAATGTAAACAACTATTATTGTGAGACATTTAGTAAATTTCAAGGCAATTGTTTTCCAGTTTTCAAATAAATAAAATGAAATGTATCGATTTTGTAGTACGAAGATAGTGTTGTGTTTAAATTTTAGCACGAATTTTAGTAATAATGAAAACACTCGCTGGAAAGCACCTCAAGAAAAGGAAATAGTGGTACACAAAAAACACTCCGACACGGTCCAATTCCAGATACCAACACTAACTGAATTGCGTATTGCTGGACAGCTTAGTACCTCGTGTTAACCGCCCCACCGTTGTCACATTGTTCGATATGAATTTTATCGAATTTTAAATTTATTACAACGCTAATTATTTTTTAGAATTAAGCACAAAGAAGTAAAAAAGTATTTTATGGTATTCTATACACGCAGTTATGTCAATATTCCTTAATCAATCGAACTTTTGCACATCCAGTTGAAGATTTTGATAATTTTTTTCTCGGAAATGGTTGAGATTAAGACCCATGCCATATAACGTTTTTTTGCTTATTTCAATGGATTCTATTGTCTGTTAGAATTAAGATAGTCGAAATTCTAACACCCTGTATAGTCAATACAAGACGTCTACAAACTTGGAAAGTGTAAATAAATCAAAGTATGTAGACGCGATTGAGAAAGAAACATTTTTGGGACCGCTGACGACATCGATAGCTCGGCTGATTAAATATTTGTCCACTGACTTAAAAAATAAAAGGCACTGAAAGCTGAACTGGTAGAACTACCAATTGTTCTGTTTATAACAAAAAATCGAACAAAAACGCGAACGACGCGCCATCTACGGCCACAATTCCAGTGGTTCTCAATAAGTTTTTATTATTATTAATTTTAACGTTTGATTATTGAAAATGCTAAATTATTAGTGCAATTTACTTGTTATCAAAAAACTTCTTCGAGTTTGTAACCACCCCTCCATAAGTAAACAGTTTGGGACTTCCTAGTACTCTTCACAGCTGACCGAGCAGGATAACGGTACCAAGGTGCTGATTTACAGTCAAATAACTACATATCGACAGTGACTCAGTTATATTTTGTATCGCTATTATGTAGAAGTTGACACACGAGCAGAGAAAGTATGATTTTAGTAGATAGCACGCGATTATAGAAGCAACACGTAAGTATCGAGTAAAATTAATTTGATTCGTAGAGTATTTTATAAGTTATCCGCTCCCGTGTACTTTCTGTGACGTTTCCGTGGTTTTAGGAACAGTCGGTTGAGATACACGTGGAAGAATATGTTGAAATCGAGTCTCCAACTCAAGAAAGGTTCTTGACAGTCGTCGAGGAGGAAGAAACTTACGCTTCTGGGAGGTTCTCGAGGAGCGTTTCTGCTAGGAAGAGAAAGGTCGCTGAAAGCCCGCGACCAAAGTGGAGGTTTTAAATGGAGTGAAGAAGAAGATATTTTAAAGTGCTGGAATTTCATCTGTCTACCAACTAGGAAATAGATTAGTACTTCCGGTAGATTATAATTTTGGACGTGCTGGTTCCAACAATGCAGAATAAGCAGGAATGTAGATCTCAGGAGTTATTTTTTTTTATCTGAGATCGAACTCATAACAAAAATTAGAAGGACAGGCGAAATTTTTGGCTTTCGCAACATTATACCTCCAAAAACTTTATCACAACTGGACCTAGGCTTTGTTCTCAAATGTCTAATACAGTTTTATTGCATATACACTGTGTCCCAAAATGATGGAACAAAAAATATTTTTTTCCAGTTGAAATTTTAAAAAATCGCTGCAGCAGGTTACATTTTGAGCAACATTTGGTGTTATGTTACGAACTTCTTCCCTGATACGATTTTTTAATTCTTCGATAGTGCCTGGTCGGTTCACATACACTGCTTTTTATATAATCCCACAAAAAACATCAAGTGGGGTTAAATCAGGGGAGCGTGGTGGTCATTCAAGCGACCCTCTTCTACCTATCCATCGATTTGGTAAAACTTCATTAAGGTAATTTCTTACATCGAGGCGAAATTGTTCCATCATTTTGGGATACAGTGTATATTTACAAGTATCTATTGATACGAAAAATCGTAGTTAAGAAAAAGAGTATATCAAAAATAACACTTTTAATTTAATTCTAATAACTATTAGGGTGTTAGAAAATAAAATCCTTAACCTATTATGATTACAAACAGTTATTTTGCACCAAAAACTTTATTCTTAAGAATTAAGTGAATTTTTTATTACAACTTACTAGAATGTTAGGACACCAAAAAAATTGAACAGCACTAAAACATAACTTGGTGCCTAAACTGACAGCAATACCTCTGATATATTTGTTTGTGTCATTAATACTATATTTTCTATCACACGATTCTCAAAAGAAAGTGAAGTATCTATGTTAACATTCTATCCATTGTGTTTTTATTATATTGATATTCATCATCATGTAGTTGGGACAAGCTCCCTTTAGTTAGTTTGCTAAATAAATAAGTGAAAACCAAACGTGCTCTTTCCTTAAGGCGACCCAGGTCTACATCTGATTGAACTGTATGATCACGATGAAGTAGGTGGTGGTGGTCCCGAACAGGGTGAACAGAGTGCGGCAGTTGACCTCGAAGAACCCAGCAGCGGTAAAGGCCGGTTTGTTGTTGATGATCTGGTTGGCCAGGTTCAGCAACTCCTGCTTTTCTTCGGAGAACGTCGGAAAGTAAGCCTGGTACTTGTAGCAGGTGGTCACCAACTTCTCCGCCTCTTTCACCGCCCAATCGCAGCTGAACATCACCAAAATTGGACCGGCCTAGAATAAACAATTATCGTTATATTCAGCTCAAGACAATAGAGGGGGTGGATAATGGAGGCACATACCACTGAAACGATGGATAAGCATATGAAATTAGAGAGCAAATGAACTAAAGGCATCGTTAATCCACCAACTGTTGACCCTCTGGCTAAATTGAAACACGTCAATTCCGTAGCTGTTGAGTGGAACAGCGACAATACCATTTCCCACCCAAATAGCTTGTTGTATGTAGCAACAGTATCGCCTAGCAACCCATAGAGAAGGGATGCTGTTCTTGTTGTTCTAGGCACGTTCCAATTCCAATAACAACACCCCTTGATCAGATAACGGTTTAGATCTTGATACTTGCATTTGATGGCAAGCGCTAGATTGTAGACGATGGTCACCTTGAGACACCTCAGGTATATGAGGAACATACTAATCGCATGCGACGTATAAAACAACGGCAAGATTTCGTTTGTAACGTAAATTGTCCAATACACGAAAAAATGTATCAAAACTGCTGTAACTAATACATTTGTAAGGATGAACTGGAAACAGAAATTTTTCAAAAGGGATCCCTCATGTTTCTCTTCCATATTAAGATGTTTCTCCAGTGTAAGGAAAGATTGCAACAACTTTTTCCACCGGTCCATCTCCCAAAAAGCGGAATTCATTATGGAAAGCACACAAAGCATAAACAGGACGAACTGCGAAAGTATCGAAAGGGCTGTTGTGAAATATGGACCATGGTTCAGTAGATTCAACCACATGTAGTACTGATGACAGGAAAAACCGGAAATCACTAGACACAGTACGTGCATTGAGTATATTTTGTACAGTTTTGGTTTTATCACAACTTGTTTATCAAAATCATAGCTTGGTAGGATTGCCAAGCAAGCCATGTAATTGAGAGCCAGCTTCAAAAATTGTATGTTCTGTCTGCTGTACTTTAAGTTCATGTTGCTAGCGTAACATAGGTACTAAACTTATTAAGTTTGAAGTTCTATTAATGGAATGGGTTCTTATTGATGGGAATGTCAATAAACACACTTAGCTTAATGGAACATAAATACAGCATATTGTTACTTACCAGAGATATAACACTCAAAATGGAGAAGTTTAATGTCAGGTAAACAAAGGAACAAATCGATCGTCAGTAATTTCACAATAATACATTTCAAGAAATAACAACAACATCGTAATCGTTGTGTGGAATATTAAAAGTAATATGTCCCATCCGAAAAGTTTATTAAATGTGGTTATAGCTTCTTGTAGCACTCTACATAAGTAAGACACAATTCCGATAGTCCTCAGCAATTCTGATTTCCCTCTGCAATGCACCTCAGTCAGCAGATTGTTTAAGTATTGGTATTTGAACTTTATGGCGAGCCCTATGCTGTAAATCATCTTCACTTTGAGAAATTTAACACACGTGAACAATCTCCGCCGTCAGGATCAACAATTTCGGCTGCATTCTACAGGGTGTGGAGTGTATAATCTGTAAAATTTAAACTATAGATTCCTAACGATATTTGTAATAGAAAAGTCTTATTGTTGTTACTAAAAGAGTTCACAAACAAAACCACATCCGTAAGCATCTGTAGTTGCCAACTGCGTGCACTAAACAAGCTCCATTAAAATATGGACCAAAATGAAATAAAGCATACAATTTCTAGAGAAAATGTTGAAATTGATCCCCATTAGCGCGGATTTAGTCCTTCTTCAAAGAAACAGGGACCCACAAGTACATCGCCTATTATGCCAGCCCAAATATTTACCGAGACCCGATGTTGAAAATGAGTTTCCCTAATCGCCTGAGGATTTTCATCTGCCCATATGTGCATATTATGGAAATTCACTTCATCACGGGTAAATGTCGCCTCATCTGTTACACAAACATAAGCAGGAAAGTCTACCTGATTGACACATTGCCGTAAAAACCATGCAAAAACGCATTCGTTGATCACAATCCCTGAGTAAAATCTGTTGAACTGGTTGCAGATAGTAGGGGTGCAATAACTGACACCTTAACATGCGATGTACGATGCACAAACTAAAAAATTATGCAAAGTAAATTATAAGAATTTCGTTTTTATTGTAATCGGCACGCTATTGTTATTTTTTACTATTTTATAAAAATTACACTGTCACTATCGTGGAATTACAAAATAAAAACTTCTGTCTGGAATCTCTCACTTTTTAGCACTGATGGTTCGATGGATGATGCTTAATATTTAATGAATAAGTGAATAATGAATTCCATACAAATACAAAATCAGTTGACTGCCCAATATAACCTAACCTATTACTAGTATTAGATTATTCCGACTTAAATTATAAGGTTGCATCTCGGGTCGCATAAAAACATTTCCAATGTTTTTAATAAATAACACAGGGTCGCCCTTCGTTTTCGTTGAATAAATGAACTTTAATTTACAAAAAAAAAACGCGAAGATAGAATTTTTTCTTATAAGACTTTTTTATTATAAATATCATCAGGAAGCTGTAGTTTAATTTTTATAGATTATACACGCCACACCCTGTATAGTCCTAATTTCAATGGATGAGATGTTCTTTATACTGACAGAAATAAATCAAACTGATCAAAACATAAACTACTGCTAAACTATAGTATTTATAAGAAGTACTCTTTATTATCTCTTGTTTGTCAAAGGAATAATTTGGAGCGATAGGTTCCAAGTCTAGCTATAATTTCTACTAATCTTATAGTTCTGCTGTGAAATTTCATGCTTTGCTATTGCAGATATTCCATATGCTGACAATATCGATCAATCTTTGGTTACAGACAAACAATTCAATAATTAAATACACATTGTCTCGGACTGTATCAATCTGTTCGAACAGTTGAATTTTAAATTCTTGAAATCACAATACAAAAAATTGTTATTTGTCCTGCATTTCTAAAACCCCTTTAAAAAAAAAATGTAAATTCGTAAACCAATAATCTGATCGATCATCTGAAATATTTGCTCAACGTAATAGTATAACAGTTTTAGTAAAAGGAAACACTGATCTTACCATTGATAAAATCTCTATTGACATTAAAGACGTAAGTACAGCTGAAGGCATGACATATGTGTCACAATTTGTTTGTATCAAATAAATAACGTTGATATTCGTAGAAACCATCGATAGAGCTATTATGTTTGCAAAGATATAAACATTGAAGAAGAACCACTGCACGTAGCAATTTTTTAAAACGTTACTTTCCTGACTAATTTCAATTTTAATACACTTCTCAAGGGCCCAGAATCTTTTGAAGAACAACTTCCATCGATTTGAATTCCAACATGCGGAACCTAATGTTGTTGTAGCGAAAAGGATCAATGTGTCGCCTTCCATAATTAAAGTCAAGACAAAGAATAAGATTTTCTGTGGGGCAATATAATTCCATAGGTGATACTGTACGGAAATAAATAAACTCATCAAGACCAAATCAATAGTCGCAGTATATAATTTGTACAGATTCCAGCCCGTGATATCCTTCTTGTCAAAATCGTAATTCGGAATTATACCCAGGAAGGTACCAAATTTTGTTAGTACCTCCATGGATCTTATGCTTCTTCTGCTGTAAGAAAGTATCGCCATGCTGCCGCNCAGCTTCATTCACTGTACCACTTGTAGAAGCACCCACTTCACGTAGAATCGATCCGTAAAGTACCAAAAGCTTTGAAACACGTAAGTATTAGTCGTATACTTGAATACAGAGCACGCGTAGAAAAAAAGATACATTACCGGCGTTTATAGTCCCAAAAAACTGCCTCTTTGCTAGCACAAGTCGTGTCAATGAAAAAAAGTACAGCTTCTCAATAACATCGAAGGATGCTGTCACTTTGTTCATATGTTTTTTTTGAAACCAATCAACCAATATCAAGAACTTATACAGGGTGTAAGAAGTATGACTGCCATATTTTCAGCATGAGATAGTGTAATCATAAATGAACGAAAAAGTTGTATATTACAGGGGCGTAAAATTAATAGTTTTCAATTCGATAGTTTTCAAACTACTGCGAGTATTAACATTGGGAAGTTTCATACAACGTGACAACAGCGCTTAATCTGCACCTTACACGCGGCAAACTTGTCCTACGGAATAATAAAAATGTAAACAACTATTATTGTGAGACATTTAGTAAATTTCAAGGCAATTGTTTTCCAGTTTTCAAATAAATAAAATGAAATGTATCGATTTTGTAGTACGAAGATAGTGTTGTGTTTAAATTTTAGCACGAATTTTAGTAATAATGAAAACACTCGCTGGAAAGCACCTCAAGAAAAGGAAATAGTGGTACACAAAAAACACTCCGACACGGTCCAATTCCAGATACCAACACTAACTGAATTGCGTATTGCTGGACAGCTTAGTACCTCGTGTTAACCGCCCCACCGTTGTCACATTGTTCGATATGAATTTTATCGAATTTTAAATTTATTACAACGCTAATTATTTTTTAGAATTAAGCACAAAGAAGTAAAAAAGTATTTTATGGTATTCTATACACGCAGTTATGTCAATATTCCTTAATCAATCGAACTTTTGCACATCCAGTTGACGATTTTGATAATTTTTTTCTCGGAAATGGTTGAGATTAAGACCCATGCCATATAACGTTTTTTTGCTTATTTCAATGGATTCTATTGTCTGTTAGAATTAAGATAGTCGAAATTCTAACACCCTGTATAGTCAATACAAGACGTCTACAAACTTGGAAAGTGTAAATAAATCAAAGTATGTAGACGCGATTGAGAAAGAAACATTTTTGGGACCGCTGACGACATCGATAGCTCGGCTGATTAAATATTTGTCCACTGACTTAAAAAATAAAAGGCACTGAAAGCTGAACTGGTAGAACTACCAATTGTTCTGTTTATAACAAAAAATCGAACAAAAACGCGAACGACGCGCCATCTACGGCCACAATTCCAGTGGTTCTCAATAAGTTTTTATTATTATTAATTTTAACGTTTGATTATTGAAAATGCTAAATTATTAGTGCAATTTACTTGTTATCAAAAAACTTCTTCGAGTTTGTAACCACCCCTCCATAAGTAAACAGTTTGGGACTTCCTAGTACTCTTCACAGCTGACCGAGCAGGATAACGGTACCAAGGTGCTGATTTACAGTCAAATGACTACATATCGACAGTGACACAGTTATATTTTGTATCGCTATTATGTAGAAGTTGACACACGAGCAGAGAAAGTATGATTTTAGTAGATAGCACGCGATTATAGAAGCAACACGTAAGTATCGAGTAAAATTAATTTGATTCGTAGAGTATTTTATAAGTTATCCGCTCCCGTGTACTTTCTGTGACGTTTCCGTGGTTTTAGGAACAGTCGGTTGAGATACACGTGGAAGAATATGTTGAAATCGAATCTCCAACTCAAGAAAGGTTCTTGACAGTCGTCGAGGAGGAAGAAACTTACGCTTCTGGGAGGTTCTCGAGGAGCGTTTCTGCTAGGAAGAGAAAGGTCGCTGAAAGCCCGCGACCAAAGTGGAGGTTTTAAATGGAGTGAAGAAGAAGATATTTTAAAGTGCTGGAATTTCATCTGTCCACCAACTAGGAAATAGATTAGTACTTCCGGTAGATTATAATTTTGGACGTGCTGGTTCCAACAATGCAGAATAAGCAGGAATGTAGATCTCAGGAGTTATTTTTTTTTATCTGAGATCGAACTCATAACAAAAATTAGAAGGACAGGCGAAATTTTTGGCTTTCGCAACATTATACCTCCAAAAACTTTATCACAACTGCACCTAGGCTTTGTTCTCAAATGTCTAATACAGTTTTATTGCATATACACTGTGGCCCAAAATGATGGAACAAAAAATATTTTTTTCCAGTTGAAATTTTAAAAAATCGCTGCAGCAGGTTACATTTTGAGCAACATTTGGTGTTATGTTACGAACTTCTTCCCTGATACGATTTTTTAATTCTTCGATAGTGCCTGGTCGGTTCACATACACTGCTTTTTATATAATCCCACAAAAAACATCAAGTGGGGTTAAATCAGGGGAGCGTGGTGGTCATTCAAGCGACCCTCTTCTACCTATCCATCGATTTGGTAAAACTTCATTAAGGTAATTTCTTACATCGAGGCGAAATTGTTCCATCATTTTGGGATACAGTGTATATTTACAAGTATCTATTGATACGAAAAATCGTAGTTAAGAAAAAGAGTATATCAAAAATAACACTTTTAATTTAATTCTAATAACTATTAGGGTGTTAGAAAATAAAATCCTTAACCTATTATGATTACAAACAGTTATTTTGCACCAAAAACTTTATTCTTAAGAATTAAGTGAATTTTTTATTACAACTTACTAGAATGTTAGGACACCAAAAAAATTGAACAGCACTAAAACATAACTTGGTGCCTAAACTGACAGCAATACCTCTGATATATTTGTTTGTGTCATTAATACTATATTTTCTATCACACGATTCTCAAAAGAAAGTGAAGTATCTATGTTAACATTCTATCCATTGTGTTTTTATTATATTGATATTCATCATCATGTAGTTGGGACAAGCTCCCTTTAGTTAGTTTGCTAAATAAATAAGTGAAAACCAAACGTGCTCTTTCCTTAAGGCGACCCAGGTCTACATCTGATTGAACTGTATGATTACGATGAAGTAGGTGGTGGTGGTCCCGAACAGGGTGAACAGAGTGCGGCAGTTGACCTCGAAGAACCCAGCAGCGGTAAAGGCCGGTTTGTTGTTGATGATCTGGTTGGCCAGGTTCAGCAACTCCTGCTTTTCTTCGGAGAACGTCGGAAAGTAAGCCTGGTACTTGTAGCAGGTGGTCACCAACTTCTCCGCCTCTTTCACCGCCCAATCGCAGCTGAACATCACCAAAATTGGACCGGCCTAGAATAAACAATTATCGTTATATTCAGCTCAAGACAATAGAGGGGGTGGATAATGGAGGCACATACCACGGAAACGATGGATAAGCATATGAAATTAGAGAGCAAATGAACTAAAGGCATCGTTAATCCACCAACTGTTGACCCTCTGGCTAAATTGAAACACGTCAATTCCGTAGCTGTTGAGTGGAACAGCGACAATACCATTTCCCACCCAAATAGCTTGTTGTATGTAGCAACAGTATCGCCTAGCAACCCATAGAGAAGGGATGCTGTTCTTGTTGTTCTAGGCACGTTCCAATTCCAATAACAACACCCCTTGATCAGATAACGGTTTAGATCTTGATACTTGCATTTGATGGCAAGCGCTAGATTGTAGACGATGGTCACCTTGAGACACCTCAGGTATATGAGGAACATACTAATCGCATGCGACGTATAAAACAACGGCAAGATTTCGTTTGTAACGTAAATTGTCCAATACACGAAAAAATGTATCAAAACTGCTGTAACTAATACATTTGTAAGGATGAACTGGAAACAGAAATTTTTCAAAAGGGATCCCTCATGTTTCTCTTCCATATTAAGATGTTTCTCCAGTGTAAGGAAAGATTGCAACAACTTTTTCCACCGGTCCATCTCCCAAAAAGCGGAATTCATTATGGAAAGCACACAAAGCATAAACAGGACGAACTGCGAAAGTATCGAAAGGGCTGTTGTGAAATATGGACCATGGTTCAGTAGATTCAACCACATGTAGTACTGATGACAGGAAAAACCGGAAATCACTAGACACAGTACGTGCATTGAGTATATTTTGTACAGTTTTGGTTTTATCACAACTTGTTTATCAAAATCATAGCTTGGTAGGATTGCCAAGCAAGCCATGTAATTGAGAGCCAGCTTCAAAAATTGTATGTTCTGTCTGCTGTACTTTAAGTTCATGTTGCTAGCGTAACATAGGTACTAAACTTATTAAGTTTGAAGTTCTATTAATGGAATGGGTTCTTATTGATGGGAATGTCAATAAACACACTTAGCTTAATGGAACATAAATACAGCATATTGTTACTTACCAGAGATATAACACTCAAAATGGAGAAGTTTAATATCAGGTAAACAAAGGAACAAATCTATCGTCAGTAATTTCACAATAATACATTTCACGAAATAACAACAACAGTTTTAGTAAAAGGAAACACTGATCTTACCATTGATAAAAACTCTATTGACATTAAAGACGTAAGTACAGCTGAAGGAATAACATATGTGTCACAATTTGTTTGTATCAAATAAATAACGTTGATATTCGTAGAAACCATCGATAGAGCTATTATGTTTGCAAAGATATAAACATTGAAGAAGAACCACTGCACGTAGCAATTTTTTAAAACGTTACTTTCCTGACTAATTTCAATTTTAATACACTTCTCAAGGGCCCAGAATCTTTTGAAGAACAACTTCCATCGATTTGAATTCCAACATGCGGAACCTAATGTTGTTGTAGCGAAAAGGATCAATGTGTCGCCTTCCATAATTAAAGTCAAGACAAAGAATAAGATTTTCTGTGGGGCAATATAATTCCATAGGTGATACTGTACGGAAATAAATAAACTCATCAAGACCAAATCAATAGTCGCAGTATATAATTTGTACAGATTCCAGCCCGTGATATCCTTCTTGTCAAAATCGTAATTCGGAATTATACCCAGGAAGGTACCAAATTTTGTTAGTACCTCCATGGATCTTATGCTTCTTCTGCTGTAAGAAAGGTTCGCCATGCTGCCGCAGTAGATAGCGAAACTGTATTGATGTCGTTGGCGAATTAGTTTTCTGTTACACTACGCGTATCCAATATTGTTTGTATTGGTTTATCCATATTATGCTTTCATTTTCAAATTGAATTTTATGTAGAAGAGGAAATTACATTACTAAATACCCGTCCTACATTTTTAAAAAGTGTAAATTCGTAAACCAATAATCAGATCCGATAATCTGAAGATCTCAAGACATATTTGTTTACCGTAAAAGCATAATGGTTTTAATAAAACAAAATATTGATCTTACCATTGATAAAATCCCTGCTGACACTATAGACGTTATTACAGCTGGAAGAGCAACAACACTGACATCGGTTTTCTTGAAGAGAAACACTTCAATTTGATTAAAACATAGCAATTCCATCGCCAAGGTGTGCATGAGGCTCAGTAGCAGCTCCCATCCAAAAAGCGTGTTGCAATGCACAGCTAGATTCAATACAGAAAACAAGGTTTTTGATGAGACTATGTAGTTCCATAGGTAGTACTGCATGAAGCTAAGTAAACTCACCAAGACCAAAACAACGGTTGAAGTATATAGCTTGTACAGAGTCCTGTACATGATTTCTTTCTTGTCAAAGTCGTAGTTCGGGATAATAGCTATGAGCGTGCCAAATTTTGCTAGAACTTCCATGAACCTTATGCTTCTTCTGCTGTAAGAAAGCTTCTCCATGATGTCTCAGTGTACAGTGAAGTTGCCTTGATGTTAATGTATTAGTCTATTGACGAATGTGCACCCAGTGTTCATAGTATTGTTTTATATATAATATCCATTACAATAATTAAAACACGTGTGTAAAATTGAAGTATGAAATAATATATTATTCATAAATTTGAAATATGATGCTTTAAAAACAAGTAAAACTATTATTGAAATTTTGAGGGACATATTGCTATCTTCTCCAAAAGAAAATGAAAATTAAGTCCTCTGGTCGATATGTTTACTTGTTGCCAAATATAGCAACGCATTCAACAATGAAACAATATATGTCACTATATATATAAAAAAAGATTCTTACCAAAGACACCATTCCCAAAGACACCAAAGGTGCGATCGCGTTCACGGTAAGGAACATCACGTCTTCCTCCTTCTTAAAATACCTATTGAGCAAGTTAAAATCTTTCAAGGTGAACGAAATTCTCAAATATTCTCTTCCATCTATCTACGTTCCAGAAAGCTGATCCTAAGGAAGTTACCATGAAGAGTACCACGTCACACAGCGCCACCATCGCCATTTCAAGCTCGAACACGGAAAACGATTCTCTCCACGCTATGCATACGTAGAAGCTATAAGAGAACAAAACTAAGGTGATAAAGCAGACTACCATCGCGTACACTTCACAGACTATCTTCCTCGAAACATCTCTCTTGTCGAAATTGTAAGTTGGAACTAAAGTCAACACTGTTCCGAACCTGATCACAATTTCAAAGTACCTTATGCTTCTCCTGCTGTACGGCGTACACTTCATGTTGCCACGCTCACGACCACTTTCACGATATCGCCACTCGATTGTCCGTGTCGCACTTAAAATAAATGGAATTATACCAGTTACCTTAATAGACCAGCTATATTTACATATTTCCAGTTATTACCGAAATAAATAATTATCTACCCTGCCGCTACTAATTTGAATTAATTCAATTAACGAAACCCCCTCCTGAAATACACAGGGTGAAACGTTTGCAGTTTTGGCAAGAATTAAATTAAAAGACATTAAGTCACAGAAAGCGCTAAGTCCTCTATATACATTAAAAGTTCGCTTCATTTGCGGATCAGATATTACGATAAGACAGAGCCCTATGCTAGTTAGCTATGTTCGCAACGTTCTCTAATCACATTGAAAATAGTCAATGTCAATAGTCAATGTTATACATATACATTAAAACAGCCAATATTACGACCACACATAGCGCACGTTAGCTATGTTCGCTAGATGGCTAGACAACCGATATTGCCAGTTACCTAACTATGTTCGCTATACGCATTGAAGCCAAGATTATACCGTGTAGAGCGCTATTCTAGTTGTGTAGGCTATATGTACACATTGAAACGGTCAATATTAAGACAATCAATCTTACGTTCACACAGAGCTATGTTCGCAACGTTTACAATCGATAATATAAAGCTTTATGTTAGCTATGTTCGCCATACTAATTAAAAATTTAATGGCATGTATTTTGAAATCGGAATATTCAAGATAATACGTGAGAGAAGATTTATAGCCTGGTAGCTGCTTTTTAAGTAGTTAGCGAACATAGCTAGCGTAAAGAAGTACTTACCAGACACATAGCTTCTATTATGATGAAGGAGGAGAGCATGAGAGCAGAAATTGGCTTGGTGTTTGGACTGGGTTTGGCGTAGTATATTTGGATATAGCAGAAGCAAGATAGTTCCGTCATGCAGGTATGCAGTAACGCCAAGAAGATTTCCATGCCGAATAATCTGTTGAAGGTGTTGACCAATCCTTGCATGACCTCGCACAGATGGGACACTGCTCTGATCATCCTTGTAAAATCTTGACCAGCCTTAGAAAAACACTCTTCGAGGAGGAGGTGGTGGATGTCTTGATATTTGCACTTGATTGCCAGGGCTACGTTGACGACTATAAGGGCCTTGAGGTACTCTACGTAGAACAGGAACATATTAAACAACGCCAAAGCAATTGAACCGATAGTGACAGTTTCTGTGTTCAGAATCCATACAAGTATACAAAATGTTTGGTTCGTCACTACGAATAGGGTAACGGACAGCGTTTGTAGGTTGAAATTCTTCAACAGAGACCTCTCCAAGACCTTCTCCGTTTGCAAACACTTTTCCAGATATGCGAATCCCTTGAACAGTACCTCCCAGGGGTCTTCATTCCAAAAAGCCGATCCCATAGTCACCGTTACGGACAATACGATCATAGAAGAGTGTGACAGGAACTGCATAATGTACATAAACAAATTGTTGCAAGATTCTAAGGTTATTTTCATGTATAACAGAGACGTGACCAGTGTGGCGATAGCCACAAATGTATTGTAAAGTTTGTGAAGTTTTCGTTTGATTACAATTTTTCTATCGAAATCGTACCATGGTACCAGTGTCAAAACGGCCGCATATCTGCAGACGAATTTCATAAATTTAATGCTCTTTCTACTGTACTTCAGTGCGAGCATGTTGACTCTCTTTTGGTTCTAGTAAAATTGAATGTAAAAGTCACTGTTTCAATGTATTAAGTCGCCTCCTACCCATCAATACTATTACTTGATTAAAAACAACCCACCAATATGTCTGAACAAGTGTATTTTTAAAGGACAATATTTTTTTACTGTCTGCTGATAATGGTAGGCTTTCCACAAGCCAATAAGTTAATGACAACTAATGTAAAAACAAATGTTAATATTCAACATATTGATTGAACTCGGCATGTGCAGGTACGCGTACTATCTTCCTTAAAACCTTTCATTTTATAAATAATGGAATGTAATAATAATCACAGCCACACAGAAAAAAAAAAGTTGGGTATACTTTTTATGCGACATATATATTTCGTAGTAATTAGGCCTCCTAAACACGAATCTGGGGTCAGAATTGGCCCATCACGTCACAATTTTTTCCTAACCTCAAAAAACTTGTGAAAAATAGTGAAAATTGATGAAAATTTACTGGGAAAATTTGGAAAAAAATTTATTTCCACATCAAATAGTACATTTTTATGTAAAAGACTCTGCTGAATTCAAATCCACTGTCAGAATTGAGCTAGAACGTGTGGTTTTTTTTCTAACCTCAAAAAACCGAGCAGGAATCGCTATTTTCAAATTCTGAGCGGATTTTGACCAGATTTTGTATAAAGGGGTTTTTTGGGTCGCTGATTACGAATATGAATTCACATTGTAAAAATTCAAGATGGCTGATCCAATATGGCGGGTGTACTTTTTTGAAATCCACCGATTTCAGTAAAATTTGGCATCATAAGGATTGCTGGTTGATCTCACCTTCATTAATCACACATCTGGAGCCAGATTTTCATAAATCAAGGTAAAATTTGTAGGCAGAGTCATAATTTTAGGCCGAGTAGGCGGCATTTTTTCGGCAAAGTCACATTTTTAGATTGAAGGCATAAGCAGATGCAGTGATGTGCTGTGTGGCAGTAATGTGTCCTTTTCCTTGAACTTTAAAATTATTAAGAAATAAAAGCATCTAAATGCCATAGGAAAACTGCATAGTAGTTAAAAAAATCTGATTGGAAAACCATAAGCCCATGCACGACTAAATAAATTAAAGAATAAAGTAGAAACTTTTTTGTCTTGTCCCATGGAAACAAGCACATCACACTACACATCATTACATGTGTAAAGTCCTTAAGTCATTTTTGTAAGCGAAGTCACATTTTTAGACGGAGTGGAATCTTTTACCTTGAGATCAACCAGCAATCCTTATGATGCCAAATTTTACTGAAATCGGTGGATTTCTAAAAAGTACACCCGCCATATTGGATCAGCCGTCTTGAATTTTTATAATGTGAATTCATATTCGTAATCAGCGACACAAAAAACCCCTTTATACAAAATCCGCTCAGAATTTGAAAATAGCGATTCCTGCTCGGTTTTTTGAGGTTAGAAAAAAAAACACGTTCTAGCTCAATTCTGACAGTGGATTTGAATTCAGCAGAGTCTTTTACATAAAAATGTACTATTTGATGTGGAAATAAATTTTTTTCCAAATTTTCCCAGTAAATTTTCATCAATTTTCACTATTTTTCACAAGTTTTTTGAGGTTAGGAAAAAATTGTGACGTGATGGGCCAATTCTGACCCCAGATTCGTGTTCAGGAGGCCAAATTACTACGAAAAATATATGTCGCATAAAAAGTATACCCAACTTTTTTTTTTCTGAGTGGCTGTGAATTAAATACAGGGTAGCTGATATGTACGGAAACGGTCAATTGGAACACCCTGTGTATTATTCTATATTTAATAAAATATCATGTACCTAAACTAAACCGTATTCGAGATAACGAACTTTGAAAATCAGTATTCATATAAGTTATACAAAAATATTTTAGTCCATTTGTCTATGTGATGTCATGCGATGAAGTAGAAGATGCCTTCTTCCCTTCTTTGCCAGGATAATGAAGCAGCTGCCCCATCTTTTCCGCTGCTCAATTTTTCCCAATAAATCAATCAGCTCTATCCACACTCTTACCACTTACCTGATAATAATTATACAGTCATCACGCTGTAATCAGCGAAATAAAATAAATTTTGTTGCAGTAGGCCATGAAATGGTTGAAATTTAAACACTTATAACCAGACAACATTTGAATTCTTTATTAAACAAACTGGAACTTCTACAGAGAATCAAGGTGCTATTACTGCAAAGTCTAAAACGTGTTTTTTTTTAAATTCCAACTACCTACTCATTACATTTTATTATTACTATTATCATTTGACTTTATAGAATTGAACTGAATGACAACAATCATGTAAGTCGTGACTGTGGAAAATATCGAAAGCAACAGTGACCGGTTGATTTCGAAAAATCCGGCGGCCGTAAATTTGGTCTGCTTCTGGAAAGTGATCTGGAGCTTCTCCAATTCCTTCGCCTCCATAGACTGCGACGGGAGGGTAGCTCTGATTTCACAGCAATTTTTGAAAATCTCGTGCGATGCTTCGAGTGCGTTGTCGCACCCGTAAATGGTGACCAAAATCAGAGCCTAGAAGCAAAATAACATCGAGTAATGTACATGTCGCAGCATACTGCATATTGTTCTATTTTTTTAATTAACAATTTTGTCGTTTATAACAGAAAGTGAACAAAATTGACTGAAAAATGTTGAATGAAACAAATAAAATAAACAGTGTTGAAAAATATATGTATTATATACCTAAGTTTATTAGTCCAGTTGGTAGAGGTTCGGCCTGTGTCAAACATTGATAACCCGGAAATAACTGCACAGGCCTACTTTAAATGATGAGTACAATAACAGGCTAATTTGCTGACAAAGTATTTTATCAGGAAAGAAAGTTATTAGCAATTTAATCGTGAAAAAAATTTTTTATAGTAGTTTTCTTGTGCATTTCAACGCCAATCAATGCAGCCAACTCTATTCAAATGTAATTTTTTGTGAGATAGCATGTTTTTGCTTAAAGTTCTGAGCTAGCATGTTTTCCAAGCTAAATTTGAGATAGCTTGTTTTTGTAGTAAAGCATCGTGATATATCATATGGTACAAGATACTTTTCCGGTCGCGATCGCTGGGCGCAGGGGTAGTTCGATCGGAGTGATTTTGATGTCGCACGGTTTTCAAAATTTGACACCAAGCAGTAATCTATTTAAACCGTTATATTTCCCTTTTATGGAAAGAGTAGAATAGTATGCTACAACCATCACCACGAACTTCACGTAGGTTAGCGCTATATAGGTGATGTGATGGACAAACGCGCTCCTTTCCACTAAAAAGAAAATTGTACAGGTTCAGCGCTATGTAATAGATGCACCCAGGTATGACTAATATTAATTAATTTTCCTTCAATGACACATTACGTGAGCCTCTACTGTTCAGACCGGATGGTCGCTCTAATCGAGACAGCTGGGTGATCAGTTCGTCTCAGTTCTCCATGTTCCAAAAAGATGAACCCAAGGCGTTTATCACACATAAACTTACTCCCGTTATCTCGACGACACAGTCCGTGATTTGTGCCATTACGGAAACAGCCTGATTCTCTAACCGACTATAGATTGATATCGCCGACAAGGATATTATCGAACACCCGAAACACAAACCATAACACCTGTACAGCTTCTTGTAAGACAGACTTCGTTTCTTGTAGTTGTAGCTGGGGACAACGCCGAGTAGTGTTGCCAGTCTGGATATTGCTTCCAGGAATAATACGTCGCCCGAGCTATAACCGTAAGTCTACTGCATACTTTTGTTGTGGTAATACAAGTGAACTAGAATAATTGCGAAGAATACAAGTAATTTACCCGAAATGTCCACGCCGAATGATATATTACTTTCTATTTCGGTAAAGTGAAACAAAACTAATTACAGAAATGACAATTAACGCAATGTTTCGATTTCAATTTGGTGCAATACGTGCGAAATAAATATGATCGTACTTACAAATTCCACAACCATGTAAAGAATAAATACAATATTCAATAGATGAAAACTCTCTATAGGGTGTGTGATAAAGGCCAAAATCCACCAGACTATTCCAGCGAAAAAATGTGCATGGAGCAGCATAACTGGCCATCCAAAGAACGCATTGAATGTCTCCACGACGCTATCCAGTTCTAGGTTTAAAGCTCTTACTTTCCGAATAATTCTCAAAGTTTCTTTCTTGGTAATGGAAGAGGAACGGACGCCAAGAAGCATACGATTCAAATCCTCGTATTTGGTTTTTATAGAAACTGTTATGTTATACATTACACTTACATACATAAATGTTACATAGTCAATAGCCATTTGATCCATATAATACGTGAGAAACCAACCCACACAAAAAAAATTCCAAGAGTTCAAAATAACATAAATCATAATGCCACAAACCGCAAATGTTAAGGGGTTGTCTTTCAAGGACCCTGTCCTTATTCCTCTAGTGTTTAAATTCGAGGGCCCTTCTAAACGAGAAAGCTGTTTTATTAACTTGTCCCAAGTTGTCATATTCCAGAACAAAGAACCAAGTGTTGATCCAATATAAAAAAATAAGCTCGATACTTCCTTGGCAATACCTACAATTTTTGCATGAGTCCATTTAAATTGGTACATCATACCACGGTAATAATATAATGTAATAGAAACGATGGTTACAAAGCACAGTAAGAATATAACATAACATCTGTACAGCGTCTTGTAGGACAGTTTTAGATTCTTGTAATCATAACTTGGCACGATGCCAAAAAAAGTTGCTAATTTTGATATGGTCTCGAGGAAACGAATATCTTTTGGGCTATATCCGAATGTTAGCGCCATGGTTTTCACAGTGAAATGGGCTCTCAAAACAAACGCTAATGAATAGAAGAAAATGCATTAGTGGATGCACTTTGCTTGATACCAAATGACAGGTTATTTACAATATGGGTACAAAGTGGATTATAAATTATTAAATTGTAGAAGCTATTTTCCAGAGTGTTTAATAAAAATTTTATAATTAGCGTGAGCTCGTTTTGGACATTATCGTAAGTAAATGCGATGGATTAAATTAAAGTCCCTTTTAGTTGAGCATAAACTATTATTTTTCTTTTCTACTAGTTTCGGCTGTTGTGCCATCGTCACGAAAAATCAAAAACGACAATCGGAAAAGAATTGGTTGCATAAAACCATGTACTAATAAATGATATTCTAATTTTTGTGAAAATTAAAAATATCAGTAAATTTTCCTTCAAATCATACTTTTTGAATCAATTCTCTATTAGTCCAGTCGGCAGAGGCCGAAAAGTTACTGTTGGTGACATTTCCTTGATAACTCTGAAATAACTACACAGGAATACTTTAAGTGATGAGTATAATAACAGGCTAATTTGCTGACAAAGTATTTTATCAGGAAAAAAAGTTATTAACAATTTAATCGTGAAAAAAATTTGTTTTAGTAGTTTTCTTTAAATAACTCAGCGGGATGACTTTATACGAAAAAATGCTAAGGACATGATTTTGTTCGTAATAAAAATAGCTACCAAATGGCGGTGGTCCGATTACGAAATTTGCAATAACAAAGCCGTGAGTTTGAAAAAACGGTATAAAACGTCAATTTTTTAAAGTTGCTGTAAAGATGTCAATTATAAACAAAAAGTGATAAAACTTTCGAAAACTATAGTTCAATATATATACAATAATGACGCTAAAGCCGAAAATCAGGAGAGCAAAACTTTTTGTTCTATAAGGTGTTATACCCATCGGCATCTGAAACTCGAAACTTTGTCAAATTTGTTTGAAGTTTTGCTGACAGGGCGGATCTGTCGAAATATCCCAGTTCTTGGATGTAAGAGGGGGCAAGCTCATTTTTGCTGAAATACCTTCTGTACAACTCACATAATAAAAGTGTAGATCCCTAAATCTGGGCGAGGTCCGGAACATTTTCAAAATTGCAAAAATGTTTAAAAAATTGTTTTTTCCTTATGTATTGGAACCTATGCATTTTAGAAGAATATTGATGTGGAAAAAAGTTTTAGAATTGAATTTTGCACAATATACTGTAAGTTAAAAATGTTTAAATTTATTACCGATGTTGCAAAATAGCAATCATTGATGAAAAAATCTTTTAAAAATATTTTAATTGCCCCGAGGGCCTTCTAATTTTGGTAAAAAAAACACTTTAGAGTATAATAAAACAACACACCAAATTTCATTAAAATCGGTTAGATAGTTTCCCCAAAATAATTTTATGAAAAAAATTTTGAAAAAAATTTCGAATTTTCAAAATGTTGCACAGCCTCAAATAAAGCATCTAGATACTCGAAACTTTTTGTACATAGAAAAGACCGCTCAACCTTTCAAATGGTTTCTGAAATCGGTTGATTAGGACGGACGCTCCTGTTGAAGAAAAATATCTACATTATCCGACCCAAAAAAATAAGTCAATGTTTCGGTAGATTTTTCGCATATTTCTAATTATTTTGTAATTCGCGCACAATTTGCACAAGAAAGTACAACTATTAGAGAAAATTTTGAGCCCCAAAAATTTCACGTAAGTGCATTACTGTATGATTTATTAAAATTTGAAAAAAATGTTTTTTTTCGGAAAACTAAATTTTTACAAAAATTACCAAATATTTTGCAATTTTACAAATATGCACTTATTCTACTTGCCAAAGGCTACATATTCTGAAAGTTTCGTAAAAACTCAAAATTTCCGTTATAAAAAGTAGTACAACTATTGTCTAAAACAGTTTTTCTAAAATGTCTAGTTTTTTTAATAAAAAAAAATTTTTTTGCGAAATTTGGACGCCATTTTGGAAATGAAGCCCTAACATTCAGCTGGAGTAAAGTAGTTCATTCAATTCTACGGAATTTTTCCTAATTTATACGTGTATTTATTTACCGAACTAAATTTTAGCCAAAAAACGGCTTATTTTCGACAATTTGACTGGCCTATTAAGTTAACAGTGCTGTATTATGATTTTTTAAATATTGTGTTAAGATATAGTCAGGTGCATGTTGCTACAGCTGTAGGATATGAAGGAATAAATTTTTGTTTCTTGTAATTCAAATCGAATGATACTTACAATATTTCCAACGATGAAAAAAATTTTTAACAGAAGAATCGAAGGATTACTTTTATGGGATACCACAAATACCGTCGCATAAAGTATTTCTCCAAAAGTATGCGCATAGAAAAATACCATTGGCCATCCAAAAAACGAATTGAACGTCTCCGCGACGCTGTCCAGTTTTAAGTTTAATACGCTGACTTTCCGAATGATTTTCAAGCCATCTTTCCTTGTGATGGAAACAGATTTGACGCCATGAAACAGGTAGTTCAGATCTTCGTACTTAGTTTTTATAGAAATAGTTACATAGTATACCACACATAGAAATAAGACTTTTGTAAAATCATAAAATATTTGGGTGATATGAAACACGATATTGCTCCAACCGAATTGATGTAAAATAAACAAATTCCATATAACATAAGTAGTAAATCCACAGACTATAAATGTTACGGGGTTGCCTTTTAAGGAGTTATTTTTCATTCCTCTAGTGTTCAAATTTAGCGGTCCTTCTAACAGAGAAAGTTGTTTCATTAACTTTTCCCAAGTGCTCATATTCCAAAAAGAGGAACCCAGCGTCGATCCAACATATAAAGATAATCCTGATATTTCCACAGCGAAATTTAGAAATTTTTCGATCATCGCATCATCTCGATACACGGAACGATAATATAATGATACTATTGAATAAGATGTTATAATACACGATGTGAATATAGCGTAGCACCTATACAGTTTCTTGTAGGACAATTTTAGATTCTTGTAATCATAACTAGGGACGATTCCAAAAAAAGTTGCTAATTTTGATATGGTCTCGAGGAAACGAATATCTTTTGGGCTATATCCGAATGTTAGCGCCATGGTATTCACAGTGAAATGGTCTCTCAAAACAAACACTATTGACTAGAAGAAAATGCATTAGCGGATGCACTTTGCCTGATACCAAATGACACATTATTGATGTGGATATGAAATAAAGTATAAATTATTAAATTATACAGGGTGTCTCATAATTAGCTGCCAACCCTGAACAGGCCGATTCTATGATCAAAACTAAGTAAAAAAGTTCATATGAACATGGGTCCGGAAATGCTTCCTAAGGGCACAGGGACATTGAAGAGGGAGGAATGGAAATATCTTTTTTGCAATATCTCTCAATCGCGTTGTGATAAATGAATGAAATTTGGTGTACACAGAGCT
>NW_019416290.1:757656-789648 GCF_000390285.2 Anoplophora glabripennis
ATTTTCGCATTTCTCGTCAAAAATATTGTTCGTATTTTCAAAGCTGCATATTTTCTAAAATAATGAATCGATTTTCAAAAAGTAAGAATCGATGTATAGAGAATTAAAAGCCCTTTCTAATGACCCCCCACTTGACCCCCATTCCCATTTGAAAAAAATTAGGGGATAGCACCCCCACTTAGGGGGTTGAAGATTTTGGTATGCTTTTTTAGCCAAAAGTTGTCCCCCTCAGAAACAAATTTGACCTGTTTTTGGATTTTGCCGAAAAGTTCTTTACTACCCTGTAATGCCTTGCGGTACGTTTTCGATGGGCTATCTTGTATAAATTGATAAATGATACACCTATATGCTATAATACTGAAGTTTATTATTTTTTACAGATTAAGAGTCCTTTTTAAACTAATTCTATGGAATGACGGGTTGCTGGACTGTAATGAAAACTAATTTTGGAAAAAACAGATTACTTTAGTGTAACTGTGCCAATTTTTCGTATGATTAATCAAATATTAACTAACTTTGTTATGTGGGTAGGCATATTAGTACTATGTAATTTGTTAAAGGAATATTCTTTTTTGTGTGATATAATGGAAAATCATGTATACGAATCAAGAAAGAGTAGATACGGTTAACACTGTTTTTTTTTTTTAAATCGAAGCAATCGATACTTACAAAAGGTCAGTCGTTTCAATCGGTGCTATAATTTTTTAGTTATTTTAGAGAAACCGTGTTTTGCAACTTTGCGATTTTTTTTAACCATGTTCGCCATTTGGATCGAGTTTAAAGAACAAGAAACTCAATTTAAAATTTAATTTTCTATACGGTCATATTTTTTTTGTCCAGGTAATAATTTCAGCAAAATTAACATTAATCCGTGGCAGAATGCTTGGACTATTAGGAAAACACATCAGTTTGTCTATTAAACCGTTTCCACTTTCTTTTGTAGTTTGTCTATTACATATTGAAAGGATATTTGAAATAATCACACAAATCTTTAATTCGTGTAGATTTATTGAACACTCACAAACCAAGTGCTGAAATATTCAACAATAACATTAGAAATGCGTAAATATGAAACGCATCTTATCACAACCGATATATATTCAACAGACAACCGTGATATATTTAACACACAACTCTGGCTGATATATTTAACAAACAATCGTGATATATTCAACAAACAATCGTGATATATTCAACAAACAATCGTGATATATTTAACAAACAACTCTGATATACTTAACACACAACGCTGATATATTTAATAAACAACCGTGACATATTCAATAAACAACCGTGATATATTGAACAAACTTTCAAATACACGCTGCGAACCTTAGTGACAAAACCCAGTCGTGGAATACATTTACAGGGAATTGAATTGTAAAGCCACAATGAAATAGGTGGTTGTGGTGCTCAGGAGAGAGAGCAAAGTGGATCTTCTTATTTCGAAGAAACCAGCAGCCGTCAGTTTTGGTCTCTTATTCTTGATTAGCTTCTTCAAGCTGTCCAACTCCTCCAACTCTTTGGAAAGCAGGGGCAGAGTCTGTTCCAGCCTGTAGCAGTTCGTCAGCAACTCGTCTGTCTCCCTCACGACCGAATCGCAGCAGAAAATTATAGCCGTTAACCAGATCTGCAACAAAATGACACATGTAGTCTTTATAGATGCTGCGAAAGGTATTTTTTTAGTATTGTAGTATAACAACCCCGGGTTCGATCGAAAAAAATATAAAATAAACGTAGTTGTGGCTAGAAATATGTGATCGTCATCAGGAATACCTACGTTGCATACATCTACCTTTTATTGACCGGAAGGCGCTGGCTACTAACTTTAAAGAGGGGAAGTTTGGTTCAATTTTATAAAACAAAAGCAGAGTAAACACACCTAACTTTATTATTTACGTACAACAATATTCAAATTAAATATGTAACAAATAGAATGAACAACGTAATCATGATAAAACAAGTTAAATGTGAAACAAAGGAGTCGTTATTGCAATATCTGGGCAGTCACGACAATATATACATATTTTAACATGTAATAAATAATGAGCAATCTTTAATAATACTTAATTGTAACAATTTTTCGTTAGAAAAATATACACCCCTGAGCATAAAACAATGAAGGCTAAACACTTTTTATTTTTCACTATTTTTGACACACTGCCCGCCGATCGTCTTACTCCCATCTCCACACTGTTCTCACTTCAATTATGTAGGCTTCCTTCCAGAATTCCCCACCTAATCGCTTGTTTTTGCTTCCTTCTACCAACTGTCAATTTTACGTTTACATTATTGTGCAACACCTATGTAACAGGTGACGTGGAAGTTGATGAGATAAGTATGGTTTTGCACAGTATATTGTCCGATTTTGTTATTAGTTAATGTTTGGATAATTTTTATGATTTTAAAACACCTTACTGGAAATTAAGTCATCCACGCTTTAAAATGCATTAGCTGAGCATTTACAGTAATAAAAACAGAAGAGTATTAGCAAATTGAAATTGAACGGTGCTTGGACATTTTCGGATATATTTGCGTACAGCTTGAGACAATTGAATGTCTCTATTACGAGCACATGTTTTTTTTTTCGCAAACGATATCGTGACAACAGTATTTAGGTGTAGTTCAATATATTGACAATTAGGTAATTCTCCACTACTGGTAATGGCCAGTGATCTATTTATGTTACGTAATAAATAATATATAGAACCATCAATAATATTTTATCAATAATTGTTTCTATTTTTAGTACCTTATTAACCTAACCGACTGAATAATTCTGATGTTTAATATCAACTTCAGTCTTTCCTTATAGAACATATCAACAAAGATACACATATATTTAAGTATTTACTTAAGCAAGCGGACTTAAAAAAAATTATTACTCTATTTTATGGGGAATTTAATTTTGGAACTTTTCTTACTCTTGTTAGTTTTCAAAAAACTTTTCGTTTTGTACGTAATTTTGCACATTCTTTGTTTTAACTTACTTCAATAACTGCATCTACAATTATTTTAAATACTTTCTGTTACATATTCTGTAGTTGATCATGTTTTTTTATAATTTGTTGTTTGTTAGTTAGTATGTGGTGTGAATAAAGTCATTATAACAATATTTTAAAAGAATATTTTGTCTCAGTGTGATTTAAATAAAATAATAGATTTACCTGTTACATTATACATTGCATATTGAAGTCGACATTTCTCGAAAACAAATAAATATTGGGAAACACTTTATATTACAAAAATTATCCAAAATTAAACGCTCTTTCAGATAAAAAATATTTTAGTATCCCCGCGCCACACTATGGGTCAAACGGCATTTTTTTATGTCAAAATCAAATATCTCGAAGAAGAATTAACGAACCGTTTTACATTTTTTAGCTTATTTGATGCAGATTTAGGAAAAATTATTGCGAATGTCATCATCCCCCATTTTGGGGGAGGAAATGAAGGGTGAATAGGTGAAAAAAGTGAAAATCGATTTTCTTCGATCAAAAATCTTATATCTTCGATAAGTACAGTGAAATTAAGACACATTATGGTGGAATTAATACTCAATTGAAACAAAATATGGAAAAATTAATGAAAATATTTTCATCCATATTTTAAGGGTAGAAGTGAGGGGTGAGGGTGTGGCTAAATGAAAATTAAAGAAAATATGCATAAAAAGTTAACAAAAAATTCCTTTTTAGGAGCTGTTTTTATCACCCCTTGATTTAGGGGAAGAACTGAGTGGTTGTCAGAAACAAAACCTTAATTGATTGCCACTTGAGCATTATGAGAAAAGTTTATATCGACTAATTGAAACTAATAAATCACTAAACGATATTTCTACTCACAACTTTCAAACGGATGAACACAGTTCAACTTACTCTATTTTTTATTATGCTCGTTGGAACTAAGACATTTCGTAAAATGTTTAACAATAATTATTTTGCTTACCAATGATATCAGCAAGTATCCAACGTTCGCAAAGATTTTCCTCATGGTTGTATTGGACAAGTTTTTATTTATTGCTAAAGAAAAGAATGCTAGTCCTTGTACCATGGGATAAGACAAAAGCGGTAGCAGAACCCAACCCCACAATGTATTGAGACACTGCATAACATCGTGTATCTCGACAAATTCCTTTTTGACATTTTTGATACTGTTAATAACACCACCACTGAGAAATAAGCGATTCACGGATCTGTATCTCTGGTATACAGAGTAGCTAATTACAATAATGGTATACGCGACAAGGAAACACAGGTAACGGTGATATAAAAGTTGGATAAAAATGGAAGCAAAGTTGTCCTCGTCTAGAATGTCGGTTAAGAATAATACAATCAATGATACATTTCCAATGAAGAACACTGATTTGAAACCAAGTAATGTTGAAGGGCTTAGTGACTTTTCTGTCTTAGGAAGGTAGCGAAATAGCTCTTGCCAAGAAGGTAGATTCCACGATGTTCCTAACACTGTGGTGGCAATCAATGTTAAACCATTTGTTTCTATGATGACGTCCATAACCGTTAGTATTGAAGGAAATCTTGGAAACACTATTTCTGTTCGAAGATAGAATAAGTGTGCAGACAGTGTGAATATTGCAAAAATCAGCAGTACAGAATAGACCGTGAATATTTTCGGATAAATCAGCACGTGTCTCTTGAAACTATAGAATGGCAGAACACCTAATATACACAGAACAACCGCTATTGGTTTCGGGAAAATAACAGAGTCATTTCTAGGTAACTTCATTTTTCTCACACTGAACCGGTGGGTATCGAAGGCAGCACTTAAATAACGTCGCTGTTGGTATCGCGATCGATTCTCAACAGTATTACATTTTGTAATACGCTGATTGAAAGTGGATTACATTAGAAAAAAACAGTTTTCTATAAGTGTTTTTTAGATTGAAGGCTTTCAATGTTATTAAGTCACATTTTCGGAATAAGGAAAATTATTATTAAATGTATTGCTTACCGCCAATAAATATTCAATGTTGTGTTCACCAATATTACCGGATGCTGGTGCTGAGCATGAGAAAAAATTCAAACCGTGTATAAAGAAAAAGAATGAGAGTGAGTTGTTCGAGTGTCGTGACTAATCAATTAATTACTTACCGCTCGTATAACAAAATCTCCTACACTCACAAAAATTATTTTCTTATTCAAGAAAACCACTGTATTATTCCATGTGATGTGATCTACCAGTATGTATGAAAACAGCGTCTGTCCCTGAACCATGACAGAGAATGAGAGCACTAGCAGCGGCCAACCACATGCAACATTGAAATACTCTATAAGAAGGGTTACATGGATATATACTTTCTTTATCCTCCTAATGGTGTTGAGGAGTCTTCCGTTTACGACGTCATGAGGTGTGGAATGGAACAATCCGTTCAGAGTTTTGCAATTCTGATATATGAAGAGGGCTATAACAAGAACTGCATAAGCAGTAATGAAATAAAAGTAATAATTGAACTTGCTTTATTTGGAGCGTTAATACAGGACATAATGGTTAAAGGTATATTTCCCAAGAGAAATATTAAATTAAAATAAGACGGTGCTTGGTCTAACAACTGTTCCACCACCTGAATATTATGAAACAACTCTTGCCAATCATGTAAATTCCAAAACGAGGACCCCAGCACAGTGACCACAAAAAGCACTAGGTTAGTTAGATCGGAAATAATCGCGCAGACGGTTATCACAGTCATAGTTGATGAAAACATTTGTTCAGATTTAAGAAACAGTATGTATGATGAAGCTGCTGATGCAGCAAGAACCAATAGCATGGAATATATTCTGAATATTCTCAGACGCATCATTTTGTTCTTCATAAAGTCATACCAAGGTATCACACCAAACAGAACCAACAAAATCACCATAGGATATCTACGCCGAAACCACATATTTCTCACAACGATATCATGCACTAAATGAGGTGTCTAACTAACTGCAGTCTAAATGGAGTGACAGTTAGGTAATGTATAGAAGTGACCATTAGACTGTTTACAATAACGACATAAAATAAAGGGGCATATCAAATCATTAATAACATCTTATCGGTGACAGTTTTAATACTTAACATTTTTAATAACGACTATATTTTCCAGAGGATACATTTGAGTATTACGAGAAAAGTTTAATTTAAGTGTTTTTCCACTTGTTTTAATGGAATATTACGACCCTATCGGAAATTTTCGAGGGATCATTTGACCCAGCATGAATTACTTATAAATCAATACTACCACATATAACAGTAACTTTAGAAACTATGCCGTCAATTATTTTTGGTACAAGTGAGTACACAGGTAAGCTAAACCTGTCCACCAAAACGTTTTCGGCAAAACATTTTTGTATGGCATTTCTAAGGCATATAGGTTATACAAATAAAAATGAACCTCGACCTAATACCGTACAAAAATAGCAATACCAGGCAAGAAAGGAAAATTTTTGATTTTTTTAACATTTTGGCCCGGTTTTTTGGTGATTTACTACAGTACGGTATTTATACTGCAAGTTTCGGATTGATATGTAGATAATATTTTTAGTGACGCCGTACGTATCTGCTGATACAGGGGTTAGAAATGTAGGACGCAATCCTCTATTTTAGCCCCCACTGTTTCAGGTCATTGAAAAATGTACGACATCGATTTCACATGATTATTTCTTAGCAACTATGCCGACTGAAAATTATGGTTAATGCAAAAGTTTATAAACAATTACTTGTATTTTAGAATTGAGTTTTATTTTTTTCGATAAGATCATTAATTCCTGTACGGCAACCACTTTTTTGATAAAATATAACCAAAAACTATAGCACTAAATCATGACCGGTTATAATTAACGGTACAAATTAAAAATTCGAATTAAAAAAAAAATAAATAAATTTTGAAAATAAATTTACAATATTGTGGATATTCCTTGTTATAAACTGAAAATGTTATATTCAAAATATTATGACTGTAATTGACACTTCTAGTGGGTTTTACATAACTGATAATATTTTTCATTACATTTTTACTACGGCATTTACAAATTTTCATGAGAAATATAACATAAAGAATGTAAATTGCAATGCCGTACATATTCGTTGGAATAATTCTCCGAAACTATAAGTCCAAAATAAGTTTTATCCTAATTTCAAGAGAAATTTAATTTATACCGTAGAAATTATGAAGGCATTGTCTTTAAGATTAAAAAAAATTGTGTATAAAGAATCGAGAAAATATTTTGAGAAATTTAGAAATTTAATGACGTGCAAGAAAGTATTATTTTTAAATAAATATAATAATAAACAATTAATTTAAACTCAATATTCATGAGAATTCCTATATGTATAAATACTTACATTTAAAACAGTGATATATTTTGAAGTAACAGTACCCTCGCATTTGCACATTTGCAACTTCTGTTACAATTGTTTGAATAATTTATTTATGCAAAAAATGTGGTGAAGCCATCGGCATACAATATATGTTTAAAATTAGTAAAAATAATTTAAAGGTGCATTTGCTACAAAAACAACTTTAAGATTGTCGCTTATAAACATGAACAAAACCACATAAAAATTTACACGCCGAAAAGAAAATAGAGACAGAGGAAGAACATGTTTCGATGGCCAGCTAGAATCTTGAAGCGGTAATTTTAATTTTAAAATAAAAAAAATCCAAAATTTTTTAAAAAATATTCCAATGGAGATTTTTTTATTGACTTTTTAATAATTTTTTGGATTTTGAAAAAATTTTACTTACTAATGACTAAAGTGACTAAATCAATATAAAAAATTATGACAAATTAATTACTTACCGCTCGTATAATAAAATATCCTACACTCACAAAAATCATTTTCTTATCCAAGAAAATCTTTTTATTATTCCATGTGATGTGATCTACCAGTATGTATGAAAACAGCCTTTGTCCATGAACCATGGAAGAGAATGAGAGCATTAGCAGCGGCCAGCCACATGCAACATTGAAATACTCTATAAGAAGGGTTACATGGATATATACTTTCTTTATTCTCCTAATGGTGTTCAGAAGTCTTCCGTTTACGACGTCATGAGGTGTGGAATGGAACAAACCGTTCAGAGTTTTGCAATTCTGATATATGAAGAGGGCTATAACAAGAACTGCATAAGCAGTAATGAAATAAAAGTAAAGATATATAAAGTAGTATAAAAAGAATATAATTGGTCTTCCTTTATTTGGAACGTCAATAGAGGACATAATGGTTAACGGTATATTTCCCAAGAGAAATATTAAGTTAAAATAAGACGGTGCTTGGTCTAACAACTGTTAAAGTGGAGAAAGATGAATTGGTTAAAGATGAATATTATGAAACAACTCTTGCCAATCATGTAAATTCCAAAACGAGGACCCCAGCACAGTGACCACAAAAAGCACTAGGTTAATTAGATCGGAAATAATCTCGCAGACGGTTATCACTGTCATAGTTGCTGAATACATTGTTTCGGATTTAAGAAACAGTTGGTACGACGAAGCGGCTGATGCAGCAAGAACCAATAGCACGGAATATGTTCTGAATATTCTCAGACGCATCGTTTTGTTCTTCTTAAAGTCATACCAAGGTATCACACCAAACAGGACCAACAAAATCACCACTGGTGTAGACAAAATAGTAGGATATCTACGCCGAAACCACATATTTCTCACAACGATATCATGCAGTAAATGTGGTGTCCGACTACAGTCTAAATTGAATGTCAATTAGGTAATATATAGAAGTGACTATTAGAGTATTTACAATAACGACATAAAATTAAGGGGTATATCAAATCATTAATAATATCTTATCGGTGACAGTTTTAATACCTTACGTCTTTAATAATGGCTATATTTCCCAGAGGATACATTTGAGCAATACGAGAAAAGTTTAATTTAAGTGTTTTTCCTCTTTTTCCACCTACTGTAATTTTTCACTAATTTGTTAACTGTAAAATAAAGATCGATCGCGGAAATATCTGAGTTTTATAAGATTTTATAATATCTGGTCCAGCTATTAAAAATAAAATGTAGGTTAATTGCACTCAAGTAAATCAAACAATTTCGTTAAGTAAGTACTTTCTAGAAATAATGAAACAGGAATACACGTATAGTTACCATTAATTATGACAACGATATTGTAAAGTAAATGGTTTATTGACAAATCGAACCAATCGGTATATATATATATAGCTTAATTACGTGGGTTTTCTCAAATTGTTTAAGGGAACATAACAAGAAAAAATAGTAGTTATTCGCGAGACACCTGTAATTTATAAAATATTAGGCATTATATAATATTTTTACTAATTTTAAAGATTACATCATTCAGAAGCTGACTTTTTTTGAAGAAAAAAAATATAACTAATAAATAAACGTGGTTAATTTTAACGTGTATACTTATTGGTTTTTGACACAATTCTAATTCACCATATTAGCTGTTTAATAAATTGCATTCTAGTAATGCCAAATAAATGTTACGGTGACTTTTTATTCGTTAATTTTATGAAATTGGAAAAACATAGTAGTAACAACCATAATTGCGATATGCGTTTGCTGAAAAATTGTACATAATTGTAAACGCAAGAAAATGTAAAAATTAAAAACAGGCGCATTCACCCCCCCCCCCCTCCACCCCTTCTTTCATGTATAACAGGGAGAATATTGACATTAGAGAAAAAAGTTTCGTTTTGAGATTCTCTTCAAAATAAAAGTGGTGCGACATTTTTATGTGCCTTATTGTTGCTGCAATACAATATCGACCGAAAAAAATTCGTGAAAAACGATGTTTTCTTCATTTTATTTCGGACCTTGACTTTAGAACAGCCACATAAAAGTGTGGTTCTGAGTACTTCATGATATGGTAGTATTGCAGAAATTTTTAAATCGAAATCGGCAGGGTAGATTTCGCATAATTGAATTGTTAATTAAGAAAATACAGAATTATACTTATTTTTCAATTCTCTCTCACGGTAAAACCAATGATTATTTTGAGCTCCCAATTTTTATACATACCCTTTGGAGCCTCAACTATCAATCCACGTGTAAAAATTTTCGATTTTATCCATTTTAGCAACAATTATTAGAATTTTTTCAAAATTTCTTCGAAAAAATACTTATAAACATTTAGAGCTGGAGCTACCGTATTTGCATATTATTCAAATGTAATTATAGGATCAGTTAGAGGAAGGATTGATGAACAAAATCCACTTTTGATCCTGTGGATACGATGAATCGTTATCGAGATATGAAAGTTCAAAGTTGAAGTAAGTTTACGGCAAAACAACGTACTGTAAACAATCAAAAATTATTTTAATTGTTTGACGCAAAGACTTTATAACTATGAAAATTTGATTAAATCGGAAATGAATTTTAACCGTTCTGATACAAAAAAGATTGATACATTTCACAGGAATCGAGCAAAGTTAAAGAGTGTGGAGTGCTAGCTTCTACAACAGAGACGAATCTAGTCACTAGTAACGAGCGTTCAAATAAAAACGTGGTCAAGTTGGTTCTGAAAATTTGGACGTAGGGCGTAGCGTATAGCAAAAAAATGAACTTAAACGTCATCTGTCAAAGCGCTATATCGCCGCTATCAATTTGAATATTTTTGTTTTAAAAAGCGCTTAAAATGGTGTTTTCTCAAGAATAAAAAGTGTTTATCATAGAGTCCTACTTTAGAAATGGACGCAAGATTGATGGAATATGGAAGTATTCTATTGAGGAATGTTTCATAGAATTTCAAAATCAATTTCCCGGCGTTGTTGAGTACAAAATTTTTCAAAGTGCAGTTCAGCGTTGTGTTAATGTTTTTCGTGAAACGGGCAGTGTAACAAGAAAAGAAGGAAGCGGCCGACCTAAAAAGCGGACTGAAGAATTAAAAGAAAATGTCAAACAAATAATGGGAAATGCGCCAAGAACTTCTGTACGTGTTTTATCACAAATGGTGGGAGTATCAGTCGGTACCTGCCACACAGTGTTAGAAAAAAATTTGCGTTTGTTCTCCTATCGTTTAACTTGTCAGCAAGAACTTCATGAAGTTGATTTTCCGCGACGGGCTGTATTTTGTGAATGGTTTTTAAACAACTACGGTGAACTTCATAATATCACCTTTTTTTCTGATGAAGCCTGGTTTCATTTAAGTGGTTACGTAAACTCACAGAATATGAGAATGTGGTCTTCTGAAAAACCAGATAACTTTTTTGTCGAGGGCCCTCTACACGCTCAAAAAATTGGAGTTTGGTGTGCTCTCGATCGAAGGAGAATTTATGGACCTATTTTTTTTAATGGTACTCTTACTGCGCAAAGATATAGAGAAGAAATTATCGCTCCTTTTGTTAACCAGCTGGAAGAAAAGGAAATTACAAACTTTTACTTTCAACAAGATGGCGCAAGGGCACATACGGCAGGCGAGACGATGAATATGTTGAGGGAAGTTTTCCAAAATCGACTAATAAGTCTCAATGCTGAACATGAATTTCCACCGAGGTCATGTGATATTACGCCGTGTGATTTCTTTTTGTGGCCTTACCTTAAAAACACTATTTTTGAACTGCCTATTCCTGATTTAAACCATCTGCAGGCTCGACTTATAGACAAGAATCGTGAAATTAACAATACCCCGAGCATCTTAGAAAATGTCTTTAATTCTTTGAGGAACAGGTGTGAAAAGTGCTTCGAACAAGGAGGGGGGCACTTTCAGCAGCTGCTTTAATTTATTGTTATAACAAGGAGAGGGACACTTTCCGCAGCTCCTTTAATTGTTTGTTATTGTTATCACGATTATTCTTTAAAATAAAGTCATATAGTCATTAACGTTATTGAAACTGACAGCTGCTATACAGCTCGTTGAGAAATGAGGTTAAGTTGGTCGCTATAAGCTAGGTACTCCCTACGTCCAATGTGTCAGAGCCAACTTCGACCACGTTTTTATTTGAACGCTCGTTATGTTGCTTAATATAAAATTTGATACTGTTACAATATGAAGACGAATAGAAAAGTATCCAGTAGGAAATATATATAATTTTGAAATAAAAATATGTAAATATTACCTTATATGTACTATCTAAATACTTTTCAAAATATTTTTGTACTTTGGGAAATTGATAGACCAGTGAACTTTTTCCTACATTAATCTGCCTACTTTGAAGAACTTATAAAATAAATCAGCCATGTTGCTAATTACTTGTGCTTTTGGTGCAAAATTACTTCCACCCACTGGGCTATACGCATTTTTGCCAGTTATATTTATACGTTTTAATTTGAAAAAAAAGCACTTACCAGCGTTAAAAGCAGGTATCCAACATTCACGAAGACTATACTATTGGTCATTTCATAATAGGAGCCTCCCCATGAAAAGTGTTCTTTTATTACGAAAGCGAAAGCATTCTGTAACTCTCCCAAACAATAAACAAAGATAAAGAATAATGGCCAGCTAACCGCTTGATTGAAACACTGGGCAAGATTGGTTGTGTCCGTGTAAATATTTTTAATTCTCTTGAAGTAGAAAACATCGACACGAAGTAGGCGGGTGTGAAACATCGTATTCATATCCTTATAACTATGTAATAAGAAATTGCTGATACTAAGGGTGATGTATGCAGTAAGAAAGTAACAATAACGATACACGAAGAACGTTGTGTAATAAGCAACAAGAGTTTTTAATTCTGTGACATCACAAACAATTAAGATTGCGAATATTACGTTCGCCAAGAAAAACCAAGCCGTGACATGGAAATTTGTAAACGTAGCGCCCAAATTGACTTTAGAACGACGGATCTTGCGAAATAGGTCCTGCCAGCCGTACATATTCCAGGACGACGATCCAAGCACTGTGACCACAAACAAACTGAAACCTCCTGTTTCAATAAAACATTCAGCTACGATTATCGTCGTAAGTGATTCCGATAACCATCTCTGAATCCGAAGAAACACGGATGTGAGAGATAAGGCCAGTACAAAAAGAACTAATACAACGGAGTAAATCTTGAACAGTCTGGGATAGATCAAAGTGTTTCTCTTGAAACTGTACCATGGTACCACACCAAACGCGCAAAGAAAAGTTGATATCGGCTTTTTGAACATGGCTGGCTGACAGACAACTTCAGCTTATGTTTTTCAAGAACTTGTCTATTGACTTGCGCTCAAACGAACCAGTAAAAATAATAATACTAAGTACCTCGATAATCAATAACAAATGCCGTAATCACAATATTAAAAAGTTTATTGACAAATTGAACCGAACGTTCTTTAATTACGTAAAAACGGTCTTCACAAATTCTAATTACTTATCCCCAGTTATGAGCAGATGATATTTTCTATTTTTTTACGCCATGTTTGACAGACCTATAACATTACCGACATTTTTTTTAATAACACGAATTCAGCGATATAAGGTTTCTTATATCTAATTTTTTGTCATAATTGTCAAAAAAATGTAAAAAATTGTCTTTTATATCGTACTAACGACTAGTTTAAGCAATCATAGCATCTTCTGTACTTTAAAAAGCGTACCTAGTCTTTATTAATCTTTTTCTACTTTAACGCTTTTTTTTCTCAAAAAAAAAAAACACCGATAAACACATAAAATTCCTTTTATGTTTTTTAATATAATTTATGAAATTTAATTACTTTTCAACCCTTCAAAATCCTTAAAAACTAACCTTCTATGGCCAAAAAAATAGAAAAAAAAAGTTTTTAACAGTTTAAAATATTCTTTTGGTGCATTCACAATGTATTGCATTTCTTTTGTTATCCATTAGGAAGCTTACGACTCATTATAAAGTTGCAACCCTTAAAAACCATCCCTTAAAATAAATTAAAATATTATTGAAAGCTTGAGATGTTTTAATGGTATGCATAATGTTGAATTATAAACTTTTTATTGGTTTTCAAATGATCTATGATTTATTGCAACTTTTCAGGCACCCAAAAAACCCTTATGGAAGACCTACCCCTCATAAAAAACCCTACCCCTTGTGGAAAAATTCCCTAAAAATTATATGTGAGTATGATGATATAATTATTTGTTTTAATATTATTGAATTTATTTTTTTATTAAATTTATATCTAAAATACACAAAGATAATGGTAATTTACCCGCACCGAGAATTTTATCGATAAAAGCGATTAATTTTTTTACCATAACTTTTGTAATTTTAAAGTTATAAATTTACTCAAAAAACCATTTTGTAGGAAATTTAAAGCACTTTTAAGTTCTGTGATTTGCAGTTTTTTTGAGCCCTTCGCTTTTTAGATTTGTAAGCTAAAAGGGCTCAGGAAAGGCAGTCTTGGAGCTTAGTTTTGAGCTTCTAACTGTCAGAACTCAGTCAAATTTTGTCCTATAAAAATTTTAAAAAAGCATATTGTTCAGTAAGAAAAAACCTACAATTTCTTATTCTATATTTTTTTTATAACATTATTAGTTTTTGAAATATTTTGAAAAATAGTCGATTTTTTTAAAAAATGAAAATTTTAAATACTTTGATATTGTAACATTCAATAATATTCTAGACACAATTTACGCAATAAGTATAACAGTTAATTTTAAGACGATATTTTATGCGAAAAATCGTTAATAAACAATTTGAAAAAAAGCAAAAATTTCGATTTTTTTATTTTTTTCACTTTTTTGCCTCTAGTTTTGTTTTGAGTAAAGATAGATATAGACATTATTTCATAGAAGAAAAAAGTAGTTAAAATTTCCTTCAAAATAAGAGGTTGTAAAGTATTTTTGGATGAATATTCACTGACATATGGCCGTCCTACTTTATTTTATCCAATTTTTCGATTTCCGTCGCGTTTCCCTTATACGTTTTAATTCTCATTTTTTGCAAAAAAAAAAGGAAGGAAATAAGACATTCAAGGATTTTCATCACATGACTTGTTCGAAGGGTAATTAAAAATTAAAAAACGGCGGGGTGCTATTAAATTAGAGGGTTGAAATTTAGGTATAGTTCATAGGAAAAAATTTGTAGAGAATTGAATTTCCCATCGAAATGGCTTATTTAAAAGCCATTATATTTAAAATATTTTATTTAAAAAAAAAAATTTATGCAAAAATTGTTAATAAACAATTTTAAAAAATTTTATAAATAAGATTTTTTAATTTTATTTACTTTTTTGACTCTTATGTTGTGAAAATATTTATTATTATTAGATTGGTCTAGCCGGACAAATTGTGCCGGATTTGTTTTAATGGCGAACAGGCTACACTGAGAAAAGTGTTAGTGTATATTTTACGAAATTCCCGCTGTTTATGGTAGGTACAAATTATCTAACAAATAGAACTTGAAATAATTTTTTATTAAGTAAAGAACCAATTTGTTGTAAAAATAATAAGAATTATAATCATTATTATGTTAAAAACGATAAAAATCTAAAAAATATTTAAGTTTGAACACATCATTTTGAAAAAAAAATCAAAAAATCGAAATTTTTGCTTTTTTCAAATGTTTATTAAGGATTTTTTGCATACAATTTTCCTTTTAAATTTTTTAAATATGCCATTTCCATGGGAAATTCAATTCTCTAAATAATTTTTCCTATGAACTCTAGCGAAATTTTGCTTCGTTTCGAGTTACAATTAAAAAACTGAGAGGGGTGCATTTTCACCACTTTCTCCAATTTCCACCCTCTAATTTAATAGCACTCCGCGGTTTTTTCATCTAAAATGACCCTTTGAACGATTCAAGCAATAAAATTGCTTGAACATCATTTTTCGTTTTAACCCTATTTTTTTGGATATAATCAATAGCCTAATAAGCAATACCAAAATAACAGAAATAAACTGTTTTTGTTATTGACGCTAAAAGGTTCCACGAAATTCAGTGTAGATGGTACTGCACTTAAACGAGCAATATGTAAATAAAAATAATTGTTTTACTCACCGTTGATCCAATAACAAAGTAAGCTGTCAAAGCAATAAGTTCCCATCCTATCTCGTATTCCGTAGAACCTACCACCATATGCGTGGTAAACGAGATTGCTGTGAGACTTTCCAGAATGCTTATAAATGCGTTGAAAAAGCCCAACAACAGGATCCATCCAAAAAGCTTATCAAAATCCATCAACAGTTTATCCATCTTCAAATAGTCGGTTTTTGCTTTCCGTATAGTCCTGATACAACCATCAAGTGAGTCATCAAAACTCCGAGAAGTGAAGGAAAAATTTACATGTCGGCAACCACAATCTTATACAGATGATGGAATAAAGTATCAAGAACATTATTATAAAAAGGACATATTTACAAACCAAGAAAGGAATACAGTAGAAGTAAAATATGATGGAGTCTTTGAAAAGAAATAATTCAAAAACACAGAAAGAAAATTCGTAGATGTTTCCTAGGTAGAAGACGATACCCAAGTTGTTGACAGCACAACCTTTGAAGGTTGGTTTCATTAGAAAAATTTGTCTCAAAAATTTTTCCCATGTGAACGTGTTCAAAAAAGCTGCTCCTAGAACTGCTACCAAATATGGACCCAGTACGATCAACTGAGTTACCAAAATCTGCAGTGTCGCAATGATATTTGGTTGCCCATGTATCGAGGAAAGCCAGTGATAAATAATCGATAAACACGAAATTAATCATACCACTGACACAGCTAAGATAGTCGAGTACCACTTAAATGTCTTTCTATAAACCAGCTTGCATTGTTGCGTATTATACCAAGGTATTATACCAAAAAATGAAGAATATTTTATTAACTTGGTAAAGAAAACCGTTGGAGGAGCCTCAGGCATGTCTACTAGGGTCAAGCACAACGCACAGAAATGGTTCAATTTTGTTAAAGTGACTTGTTTGTCGGTTTTTAATAAAGTAAACGTTTGCTTTTGAAATATTACTTTACACCAATCCATTATTAAATTAAATGTAAGTGTATTAATTATAATTCAATATTATTAACGATATCTGTTTTAAAAATAGGTTGTATGGATGTTTCATATAGTAACGCTAATTTTTGTTGGAAATAATTATAAATATTATGTAAATTGATAATTGTGAAAAGGTTGTGCATAATTGTTAGCGCAAAATAATGTAAAAAGAAAATTAAAAAGGCGCATTTTTCTCCCTTCATTCAAGTATAACTCGGAGAATATTGACATTAATGAAAATAGGCAAAGGAAAAAAAGTTTCGTTTTGAGGTTTTCTTCAAAATAAAAGTTCATTTCACAAGAATCGAAAATTTTTAAATGGGGATTGATAGTTGAGACTCCAAAGGGTATGTATAAAAATTGGGAGCTCAGAATAATCATTGGTTTTACCGTGAGAGATAATTGAAAAATAAGTATAATTCTGTATTTTGTTAATTAAGAATTCAATTGTGCGAAATCTACCAGGCCGATTTCGATGAAAAAATTTCTGCAATACTACCATGTCATGAAGTACTCAACCATACTTTCTATATGGCTGCTCTAAAATCAAGGTCCGAAATAAATTCATGAAAAAAAAAACATCTTTTTTCACAATTTTTTTTCGGTCTATACTGTATTCCAGCAACAATAATGCGCATAAAAATTTCGGACCACTTTTATTTTGAAGAGAATCTCATAACGAAACTTTTTTTCATTTGACTATTCTCTCTAATGTCAATATTCTCCGAGTTATATATGAAAGAAGAGAGAAAAATGCGCCTTTTTTATTTTTTTTTACATTTTCTTGCGCTAACAATTATAGTACAGGGTGTCCGGTAAGTACCTCCTAATCTCTCGGGAGTGTATAGGGGATGTCAAAATAAAACTAGTCCTTCCTATAATTTTTTTTCCTAATGTGCCCCCTAACGGAGTTATGGGGGGTCAAAGGGGTACCTAGAAATTAACGTTTAGGGTTATAACTTTGAAACCACCCTGTATATTTTAATAAAATTTTCGTACGTTGTATTACACATGGAGCTCTACGATTTGATGCTAAAATCAACTTTTTGCTATTATCAGGTGTCCAGAAACGGACTGGCCCTATCACAATTTTTCTCAAAATTTTGACAGAAGTAATTTTATCAAACTGAAAATATTATTATTAGATACTCTGAAGGTTTTTCTTTAAAAATGGTACTCTTTATTTATTTCGAAAAAATGAACGGTTTGCGAGATAAATCGGTTTTGAAAAAAATTGGTAACAAATACAACAACAATTAAAATTTATTTTTTTACAATAAAATCATTCCCGCTAGTGCCAGCCTACAGATTCACCATAAACATTTACTGGTGGTGAATTAAGGGAATGAATAATGCCGTTTCTTGTAAAATCAACATCTATGACCAAAATACATCTACAAATTATTATTGCTCTTGTCTCCATGGAGTTCTTTTCTATTGTTTTCGTTGTTAGACCCTGTTGATTTTAAAGTACTTGTCAAAGGCGCGTGACAGAATAAAAATTCAATTTTATTGTGGTATTCGTTTTAAGCCGTTAGAAATAACATTTAAAAATGGAAGAATATTCCTGTGCAGAATATGCTGATATGCACCTAATTTATGGGGAAGCATTATGCAACTCCGTGGAGGCAAGAAGACTTTATGAGGAAAGGTTTCCGGGTCGACATTTGCCGAGTCCAAAAACTTTTGAAAGAGTTGATCGTAGTTTAAGAGAAACAGGTAAAAAAAAATAGTGAAAAACGTTAGTGAAACTAATTTCTTCCGAATCCTTTATTTAGGAAGCTTTTTGCCACGCCGTGGTGGAGCAGGAGCCCCGAGGAGAGTACGAGACCCTCATGTAGAGGAACAAATATTGGAAGACGTTGCTAATAATCCTTCAAATAGCATAAGGAAGCTTGCGGCGCAAAACAATGTTACAAAATGGGCTGTACATGAAACTCTGAAAGAACAATTGCTTTACCCGTACCACATCCAAAAAGTACATGCTATGTCTCCAGATGATTATCCAAAAAGACTTCAATACGCCAATTGGTTTTTACAGCATCATATTCGGAATCATAATTTTGGTACATCTATTTTGTTCACCGATGAAGCAGGTTTTACAAGAGACGGCATAATTAATTCGCATAATCTACATGTCTGGGATGAAGAAAACCCTCACGCTTTAGTTCAAACTCGCTACCAACAAAGGTTTATGGTGAATGTGTGGGCTGGCATTATCGGGAATCATTTGATTGGTCCATTTATTCTGGAGCAAAGACTTAATGGTGCTCTTTATTTGCAATTTTTAGAGGAAAATCTAAATATTTTGTTAGAAGAAGTGCCCCTTCAAATAAGAACTGAAATGTGGTACATGCATGACGGTGCACCACCCCACTTTGATCGTTTAGTACGTCAACATCTGACGAATGTTTTTGGTGATCGATGGATAGGTCGAGGCGGACCTGTATTATGGCCACCTAGGTCGCCCGACCTAAACCCATTAGACTTTTTTCTGTGGGGTCATTTAAAAAATAACGTTTATTCAACACCCGTAAATAGTAGAGAGGAACTTCTGCTGAGGCTAACACAGAACTGTGACCATCTCCGCAATAATCACGGAATATTATTTCAAGTGCACCGGGAAAACATTCGTAGGATTAGAAAGTGCATTGAAGTACGGGGTGCTCATTTTGAACATCTACCGAAGTAACATTTAGGTACCTTTGTTCATTGTTGAATGTTCTTTGTTGCATGTCTTGTAAGTAAGTTATTTTTCAAATGTTATTTTTAATTGGTCACTACTTGCTCATAAAGTATAGCCAACCCGTTCAAAGATTTCTGGACTTGATAAAGTTAAAGAAATTAAATGCATGAAATAATATGTAAAAAAAATAAATTTTAATTGTTGTTGTATTTGTTACCAATTTTTTTCAAAACCGATTTATCTCGCAAACCGTTCATTTTTTCGAAATAAATAAAGAGTACCATTTTTAAAGAAAAACCTTCAGAGTATCTAATAATAATATTTTCAGTTTGATAAAATTACTTCTGTCAAAATTTTGAGAAAAATTGTGATAGGGCCAGTCCGTTTCTGGACACCTGATAATAGCAAAAAGTTGATTTTAGCATCAAATCGTAGAGCTCCATGTGTAATACAACGTACGAAAATTTTATTAAAATATACAGGGTGGTTTCAAAGTTATAACCCTAAACGTTAATTTCTAGGTACCCCTTTGACCCCCCATAACCCCGTGAGGGGGCACACTAGGAAAAAAAATTATAGGAAGGACTAGTTTTATTTTGAAAAAACTTTTTCAGAGGGGGCGCATATCGCAATTATCATTTTAAATAATATTTAGAACTATTCCCAACAAAAATTTGCGTTTCTATATAAAACATCCATCCCGAAACAGATACCGACTGGACTACTTTAGATATAATAATATATACAATAGATACAATAAGGACTACTAATGATTCGCTCAAGTTTTAAAGTTTTATGATCTAATTCGACTGGAGTGGTGGGTTTTGCAGTACCATTATAAAAGTGAAATAGTAAAATCCAACAACCTTCTTACCAATGTTCCTGCGACGTAACAGATATTAATCGTTATTTTTCTCCTCTCCACTTCTTGATTCCAATAACTGTCGACAGTAACATATAAGATGCATGCGAGTATATTCTGTACACCTTCAAATATTGTCAGCAACATGCACCAGCCCAACAGCTTGTTAAAGATGTCTACGGCGTCGTCCAGCAGCAGGAAAATTTTTCTAATCTTGCGTAAAGCCTTTATTGAACTATTACACCCATCACCGGAGTTAACAGAAGTGAGCAAGCTGTTTAGATGCCGATACCCGAAAATTATAAACTTGATAGAACTGAATACTAGACTTACAAGTATGAATGTAATATATCCGAAGATGTAGCCGAAGATAAAGTAGAGACACATTTCCGGGTGGTTGGTACAAGTTGAGACGTCAACAGCGTATAAAATAATCGTGAAAATATGGCCCATAATGAAGCCAGTTTTCTCGTTTCTCATTAAGAGATGTCCAGACATACTCTTCCTTATAAGATGGATTTGTTTCAAAAATTCTTCCCAGGTGTACATATTCCAAAACCCAGCTGCCAAAATCACTATCACGTATTTGATCAAAGCTACCAACTGACTTAGCACAGATAACAGTGTGATAATAGCCCATCCGAAGTGAAACACGCGAAATCTCCAGTAAAGCACTATCAAGGATACACACGATATCGAAGCTGCTAAGAATGTTGAGTACCATTTGAATATTTTCGTATGGACCAGCCTCTTCTTTTGTACACTGTACCACGGCACCATTCCGAATATAGAGGACCATTGCACCAGTTTTTCTATGAACAATGTAGGTTGCCTTGTTCCATCCATCTCGATTTGCCTAACTAACGATCACTTCTGGTTAAATTGAAAAGAGAACTCAATTTGCTTAATGCTGTTCTGTTTATAAATGGGTTGACCACGCGAAGTAATCAATAAACTAATTTAATGGACTTAATTTTAGTAAATTAGTAACGGTAAAAATGTCAGTCATTCGAGTTAAGTATGCCAATGGTATAAATTTAGTATTTCTTGCGTTACATTGGTTTTTGGCGATTTGTTATCACTTTCGTAAAAAAAACACAATTGTAAAAAACAGAAATGAATGCTATACACACACAATGAACGTAAAATTAGTGGATTCCAAATTATCTTCTAGTATTATTTGGAAGCGTTGGTTGGTAGTTTATTAATTGTGTTTTTGAAAATTAAACACTATGGTTTATTCCATTGCGGAAAGGGTAAATATCATTTCGCTTTACTTTATGAACAATAAATGTGCGAATAGAATAGCTCAGCTATTTAATGAACAACATCAAGATCGACATGTCAGGAGGAAGTATGTTCTAGAGTTAGTAAAAAAATTTTAAGAGACAGGCAACGTAGCCAATAAAAAACGAGAAATTGAAAAACGTATATTTAATTAAGCTAGTGAAGTTGCAGTTTTGGGACAAGTTCATCTTGATCCTACATTAAGTACGAGGCAGCTGGCATCTGTGTCTGGGATCAATCGAACTAGCACACAAACCATTTTGAAGAAGAATAAATTTCATCCATACAAAATACATTTAGTCCAGAAACTTCATGAGGATGATTATGACCGCCGTTTGCAATTTTGCGAAATAATGAGTGAGCGAGAAGGGAACGATCCACAGTTCCTTTTTAACATCTGTTTTTCTGATGAATGCAGTTTTTTCTTGAACTGGGTGGTAAATCGTCACAATTGCCGCTATTGGTCCGATTCAAGCTCAAGAGTTTTTCACGAGGTGCATACACAGAAACCGGACAAATTAAATGTATGGACTGGAATTTTCGGTGACCGGCTGGTGGGTCCTTTTTTTCTACCTGGTAATTTGACTGGCCAAATGTGTTTGGAATAACTGGAAGACGCTATTGACCCTGCCTTGAGTGATATTATTGAAAATGTTCCAGTTTGATAAAGATCATTTGATTTTTCAACATGACGGTGCTCCTCCGCATTATGCGTTAATTGTCCGTCAGTATTTGGACCAACGCTTTCTACGGAATTGGATTGGGAGAAGAGGCAGCATTGAGTGGCCTCCACGATCACCGGATTTATCGCCCCTGGATTTCTTTTTGTGGGGATACCTAAAAAGTAAAATCTATAAAACACAGCCAGCGTCGCTGGAAGATTTGCGTCAAAGAATCGTCGACGAATGCCTCGAATCACTCCGGAAATGCTTCGGAATGTGCGCGAACGTTTCGAAAATCTCTATTCTTGTATGGAAGCGGGCGGTCATCAGTTTGAACATTTAATCAACTAAGTAGTAAGTAAGCAACTAAACATAATTTAAATTTTAAAATGTAAATTTTTCTCAAAGTATTGGGCGGAATTATAAAATTTAAAGTCTGTTGTAAGATTGTAAGAGCTTTCAAAAGAACCCCCAATCCCATTTAAATATTTTGGGGTGATGCTTGCACTTGCTTGGGGGTGAAAGTGGCGGAGTCAAAAATACCAACAAAGAATGTCCCCCTTTAATCTAAAATCGACGGGTCTGAACGTTTTTCTACAATGTTGACGCAGTTTCTGTATAATGCCTGTTGGCAAGTGAGAATAAAAAGTGTGGGAGCATCGTAGAAGATTTTTTTATTACTCACCGTTGATCCAACGATGTAAATTCCGTTGAATATGATGGTACTGTTGTTCGTCATATATCCATTACCGAACCACCAATAACTTCTGCTGAACGTAACTACGAGGCCGTCGAGAATATTCACAACAACGCTGAAAAAGATCAGCATCAACGGCCACCCAAATATTTCATTAAAGTTGTCCACGGTATCGTCCAACATTGAAAACCAACTTCTAATCTCTCCCAAAGCCTTGACGAACGACGTGTTCCCATACCTTTGGCGGTTAAGCAGGCCAATCAACTGCCTGTATCCGAATATTAGAGACAGAGTCGCATCAAGAACCAAAATCGCTACTGTCATTTGGCTGTACAACAAAAAGTAAACGGGAGTAAAATAAATTAGGAATGACGGCGAGCTTTCGAGAAACAGGAATTCACCCCAGTAGAGCGAAAATATGAACAAACTTCCCAGAATTAATAGAATATTCCCAATCCGAGCGGGGTAAGTTTTTGGGGTGTATCTAAGGTTCTGAATAACAACCATTTGATTGAAAAGGTCCTCCCACTTTCCCATGTTCCAAAACCCAGATCCTAAAGATGTCAATGCAAAGGAGACGGTCGATGCTACTTCGACGACCACTCCAAACAATTCCTCCTTCGCATTTCCTTTCTCGTAAATCACACTTAGCCGAACATAGAGGACGAATAAAAAGATGCACGTCACTGACGTTGTCAAAACTACTGAGTAGCACTTAAACGCGTTTCCGTGTACCACTTTACGCTTTTGCAGATTGTACCACGGTACAGTACCGAACAACGAGAAGTATCTTATCGCTTTTTCCATGGAATACTTTGAGTTTTCCCCGAGTTCCCACATTTCGAAAGGTCTAGCTAGGCACACGAAGTCAGTATAAAGAAATACGCACAAATATACTCCGTTGTTCAATTTGGTTAATGTGTTTTGATGGTTTTCATTTGTCTTGTTTCCTTAGTGGTTATTATATTACGAAAAAAAAAGAAGATAAATGATTCCTAATCAGGTTCACGCGATACCAAGCGTTATGACACATAGAATGTGTTGTTTACCGTTGATGCAATAATAAAATCAATGTGGACAGCAACGCTTTCTTCTCTAAAATTTAGATTATTAGTTAATTACCGGGTAACCAAACTTTGTTGTTTATTCGTTTGTCTTCAATCCAATATCGCTAGCGGCGTTTTGGTAGAACTCCCCGTAGATTAAAAAATTCATAAAAGTCAAAAAACGGTTTTTCGCGAATAAAAAAAACTTGAACTTCAGTCGAAAAAAGTTAAATGAGAAAGTTGTAACTATTAAAAAAGCCTATCGATTTGTATTTTTAAATTTATCGATTGCTATATTACTTTTCAAAAATCGACTTTTTTGTTTCAGCTGTATCTCTTGCAAATTAAGGTTCTGAAGCTTGTTACTTGCTGTAAATGTAGTTCTCGGCAAGCAAAACGTACCTTTTTTAAAATAAAAAAAATATTAAAAATTTTCCGAGATCATCTCAAAAATCGACTCTTCTTGCTCGACGAATAGTCGTAGAGAAATGAATCAGGGCTCATTTTTCCTTAAGAGTTGTATAGGAAACGAAACGATGGAAGAAGAAGAAAATGACTCACAATCGAGGGAATTGAAGAGAAAATAAAAAATCGACGAATATTTTTATACCACGTAATTTTCTGTGCGATAATTAAATACATATTTTGTAATACTTCGACTTCAACTTCTGGGAGTCATAACTCGGGTTCTATACCAACTACAAAAATAAAAAAAGCTATCTCTTTGCTATTTAATTATCTTCATTTTTGCTTATGATCATTTTTGAGATATTCGCAAAAATGGCTCAAAACCATGCATTTTTTGGGAAAAAAACGAACATGTTTAGGCGCAAATAACTCAAAAAGTAGTATTAGCTGCACAAAAAATTCTTTTTTGCTTAGATTTCGTCCCTCTATCGACTCGTGAGGTTATTTTTAATAAAAAAATTCCCACCCTCCAGAAGGGTGGCATCCACCCCTAGGGTAAAAGCACACATCCGCACTATATAACTTTTGTTTCTAGGGCTATTCCCTAGCTACAATTAAAATTTCATGTCAATCCATTTCATCCGAAAAAATTGGTAGTCAAAATGCTTCAGTGAGTGTCTCCGAAACACACAACCATTGTCGTTTCAAAGAATTATAAAAATATAGAGGTTCGAAGTACTACGTTTGAAGTAAAGCAATGACAAAATATTTTTGAACTTTTGGAAGCAGAAGGTTTACTTACCGCTGATCCAATTCCATATATACCATTTATAATAATCATTTGTGGACTATTCATTTGGTAGTACTTATGGTCCCATTCAAATTGGCATCCTATTGCAAACGCAAAAAAGATTTGAATTTGCACAAGCAGACTAAAAAACAATACTAGCAGTCTCCAACCAAACAACGTATTAAATATGTCTACTATTTCGTTCATGCACATATACAACTTTTTTAGTTTTCTAATCCTGGGTAGGACATTACCAATAAAGACTTCCCGAGGGTTGAGTTCAAGTAAACCACATGTCGCCTTAAATTTAGATCTAATTCCGAAGAGAATATGAAAAATTGGGTATGCGTCAACAAAGTAGAAGTAACGAAATACGTACATTGACATGAAATATAATGCAAACATGTTTTTATAAAAAACGTCGACAAAGATGGCTGTTAAAAATACTAGGTTGCCTAAAATAAATACCATGCTGGTGTTAGGAAATGTCGCATTGGTTGCTCTGCTGATTATGCGGATTTTCTTTAAAAACTCTACCCAGATCTGCCTTTTACTGAATAATCCCAACACTGTAACTGCTATGGAACTTAAACCTCCTACATCGTTTAATATTTCCAAAACAACCCATCTTGAATTGGCGGCATGATGTCTCAATCGAAGAAAAAGAAGGGTTAAACTTAACGTTGTCACAGCAATCACTAACACCGCACAATAAACCTTAAATATTATCGGAGTGAGCAGTTTGATTTTCTTGAGGTCATACAAAGGCAACACACCAAGCACCGACAGAAAAGTTGCCACAGGTTTTGAGAAAATTGAAACATTCTGTTGGAACTCCATATCGTCAAACCAACGCGGCTCACGCCTCGACTAGAAACAGACGAATGGATTGGCTTTCAGTTAATGGATCGTATTGAAAATATCATTACGGTAATGCCACGTCATATAAAGCACTGCATATTGGATTGCTCCTTGAAAAGTCAATTAGAATCTTATTAAACCTTACTGCTTCAAAACTTTCAAAAATAATTACCTACAACCTATTACGATTTAAGTTCATATTCTACTGTAACAAAAATAAAATCCATCCTAAGTTCTAATGCATCGAATAATCTTAAAAAAAAAAAATGGAAACAGCTCGCAAAGTAACCATAAAATCTGCAGAGATCAACCATCTGATGCCCGTAAACAGAGAAAATGATTTTACTTATTTTTCCTTCTGTATCGAACTCTTTTATTATTTATTTCAAGCGATCACTTTTTTGTATTTTTGACACATTTTTCTTCGATACCGATGCTTTCCTTAATATCACGGTGAAGAGATTATCTGTCAAGTCGCCCAGTGGGAAGAATGGTCCAATAAAGTGGTCTCCAATTAGGCCAGTCATTCTACGGGAAAAAGAGCGATTTCAAGAAGAAATTGATAGCAGCAATGCCAAATTGCCCGTCGCCAAGACGGGATCTTGTTAGGGGGGAGGATAGTTAATGAAAAATACATAAATTAGTACAGCGAATTTTGCCCCCACTCAAGTCAAAATGAGGTTTTTCTCAAATATAATTTTTCAGAGGCAAGATAGAGAAAAAGTTTTCAGATGAAAGTTGTAAGTATTAAAAAACCTACAATTTATCTTTTTATGCATTAAAATCGGTGCATTATTTATCGAGATAATTGCAATAAACGTGCATTTTTGCAGTGTTTTTTAATTGTTAATAGCTTTTGCAATAATGATCATAGGCGAATTTTAGTCTACTAAAAATGAGGGTATTTTAACCCTGTATATGTGGCCACAAATTGGGCCCGATCGGCCCAATAGTTTATGAATAATTGCATTTATTTATCACAAACACGATTTTTTTAAACGATTAAGCTGTCAGTGAGTGTAAAAAAATTACAGCTCCTTTGTTTATAAACATTAAGGGCTGAAATTTATGATATACAGGGTGTTCAAGGTTTCAATTTTATTCTGAAATTTCCCAATAACTGAGAAAGTTTTGATAGCATAGCTCTGAAACTTGGTAGTATTGGGTTTTTTGGTGTGAGAATAGAAAATGCCATGACAATAATTTTTCTAACAGTGAGATGCATGATATGATTTGTGTTTTTGCTTAGGCTAATTTTAATGAACATGCACCCGAAGATATGTGCAATTGCACCCAAATAAATTACCTAATTATAAACTATTCAGAAATCTTTGCAGTCGCTTAGGCGGATTTGGAACTTTTCGACCAAAAAAAGTAACCATGGTACTCCAAAGATGAGCAGATCATCAGGTTTTTTTTTATCATACTCGTCTTTCCGAGTACTTTCAAACCATATTAAAAAAAATAAATAAATAAGCGTGAAAATTGCGAAAATGTTTAAACAATCACCACGGCTCACCTAATCGTCCGATTTGAATTTTTCAAAAAGCATTTTAAAGCTTGAGAGGTCTTCTTTTTATGGTGATATTTTCAAGTATTGAAAGGCTTTAGATTTTTAGAAATTTTTTAATTAAAAAAAAAATTAAACAATTATTATGTAAAAACAATCGAACCGAATTGGATGAAATTTGGTGTGATGATTCTATGAACTAAGAAGATTAATTGGGAAAAGTATGAAGGTGTTATTCAAGTGTCTGAAAAACATTGGCAAATAAACTAGCACTTTTGCAATTTTTTAAATGATTTTTCCGATTTTTGCAACAACAATAATTATTTTCTCGAATTGCAACTAAATCTATCTTGTTTAAAATTTAATTACAAAACTGTTTTTCCTCTTCCATCTTTGTCTAAAACGAATAGTTGCTAAGTTGTCGACGAGAAATCCAAGGAAAAAATTATTTTTTTTGCTATTTTATTATACTTTTTTGCAATAACAATTAAGCCCACGTTTATTGATGTTATTTAGAAGCCGTTGAAGCAAAAATCTCCGTATACCCTTTTTAAAACAGATACCGTCTGGACTAATGAGTCTAAATCAAAATTGAAGTACTCACCATTAGCGTGAACGCAAACCCAATATTGATGAAGACCGCCTCTTCCGTAATTTTGGTCAAAGTTTGACCCCAGTGAAAGTAGTCGCTTATCAGAAACACGAACATGCCCAGTACGTGTACCATACAATTGAAGTAAATCAGCAGAAATGGCCATCCTACCACTGAGTTGACGCTCATCTGGAGATCGCAGATATCCAAGTAGACTTTTTTTATTCTCCTGATGAAACTGACGTCACTGTAAGCGCCTTCAGCGAGTTTAGAAAGAACCAAGGCGTTCACAGTTTTAGCTGCGCGCTGTATAAAAATGCTGATACTAAGAATGGTAAACGCAGTAAGGAAATACAGATGACGGTACATTAAATAAGAAACGTAGTAGGTAAGGAGAAACATATCAGTGTCGACGGCGACCAATACCACCAAAGCAGCGTATCCCGATACGAACATCAAACCGAAGTTACCGTACGTTAAATTCAGTCTAGTTTTGATTTGTCGAATCCTGCGGAAGAGGTCCTGCCAGCCGTGCGTATGCCAAAAAGACGATGCCAGTGCTGTGACCACAAACAAAGTTGAACCACCTATTTCGATTACGATTTCCACAATAATCATTGTTGTACAACTATTCGGGAACGTCTTTTGGGAACGTACAAAAAAGTTAACACCAGCTATAACCAGCGCGACGAGTACTAGTAACGATGAGTAAATCTTGGAGAATTTAGGGTATATCGGGGCTTGCTCTTTGAAGTCGTACCATGGTAACACGCCAAACGCGCACAAAATAATTGATATGGGTCTTTTGAACATGACTTTATTAGGATCTTGTTCGACTGTAACTGTGCGATCGACGGTATATGAGCCAGGAATATTACAAATTGTCATTTGGATACTGGATCGATATTGAAAGATGTTATCTTACAAATATTACATGTTATTGTCATTAATACCTTTTTTTTCGGTTATTAAGAGGCATTTTCACTGTAAGTTTTTAAAATTATGAAACATGTTCAGTTTTTTATTGAATGTAATATTAACCTTGTGGCTTTAACCAGTGGCGTGTTACTGGAGGTGCCGCCCCATATTCCCAAGAAAAAAATACGCCCCTGGCGGTTTTTGTAGAAATAATGTTACATTCAGCTTACGTTAAATGAATGAAAAATGTTTCTTGGCGTTTTTTAATAGTAGCGGCCTTTTAGGAGATATTTGGGTTTGTTTTTACGTTTTATTGATTTTTTCTTAAAAATCAATCCGTTTGATGAATACCTCCTGCATTGAACCAATAACGTGCTACTAAAGCGTCCGCCAACGTTTCCCAGGAAAAGAATACGCCACTGGCGGTTTTTTGTAGAAATTATTTTATTTCTGGAAAGATATCAAAACAAAATAATAAAATAACATTAGCAAATCTGAATCTAATTCCATTGACATGGGTGTTCCTCGATGTTTAGTCCTAGGCCCTGTACTATTTATTCTTTATAACGAGCGTTCAAATAAAAACGTGGTCGAAGTTGGCTCTGACACATTGGACGTAGGGAGTAGCTTATAGCGACCAACTTAACCTCATTTCTCAACGAGCTGTGTAGCAGCTGTCAGTTTCAATAACGTTAATGACTATATAACTTTATTTTAAAGAATAATCGTGATAACAATAACAAACAATTAAAGGAGCTGCGGAAAGTGTCCCCCCCCTTGTTATAACAATAAATTAAAGCAGCTGCTGAAAGTGTCCCCCTCCTTGTTCCAAGCACTTTTCACACCTGTTCCTCAAAGAATTAAAGACATTTTCTAAGATGCTCGGGGTATTGTTAATTTCACGAATTTGTCTATAAGTCGAGCCTGTAGATTGTTTAAATCAGGAATAGGCAGTTCAAAAATAGTGTTTTTAAGGTAAGGCCACAAAAAGAAATCACACGGCGTAATATCACATGACCTCGGTGGAAATTCATATTCAGCATTGAGCCTTATTAGTCGATTTTGGAAAACTTCCCTCAACATATTCATCGTCTCGCCTGCCATATGTGCCCTTGCGCCATCTTGTTGAAAGTAAAAGTTTGTAATTTCGTTTTCTTCCAGCTGGTTAACAAAAGGAGCGATAATTTCTTCTCTATACCTTTGCGCAGTAAGAGTACCATTAAAAAAATAGGTCCATAAATCCTCCTTCGATTGAGAGCACACCAAACTCCAATTTTTTGAGCGTGTAGAGGGCCCTCGACAAAAAAGTTATCTGGTCTTTCAGAAGACCACATTCTCATATTCTGTGAGTTTACGTAACCACTTAAATGAAACCAGGCTTCATCAGAAAAAAGGGTGATATTATGAAGTTCACCGTAGTTGTTTAAAAACCATTCACAAAATACAGCCCGTCGCGGAAAATCAACTTCATGAAGTTCTTGCTGACAAGTTAAACGATAGGAGAACAAACGCAAATCTTTTTTTAACACTGTGTGGCAGGTACCGACTGATACTCCCACCATTTGTGATAAAACACGTACAGAAGTTCTTGGCGCATTTTCCATTATTTGTTGGACATTTTCTTTTAATTCTTCAGTCCGCTTTTTAGGTCGGCCGCTTCCTTCTTTTCTTGTTACACTGCCCGTTTCACGAAAAACATTAACACAACGCTGAACTGCACTTTGAAAAATTTTGTACTCAACAACGCCGGGAAATTGATTTTGAAATTCTAAGAAACATTCGTCAATAGAATACTTCCATATTCCATCAATCTTGCGTCCATTTCTAAAGTGGGACTCTATGATAAACACTTTTTGTTCTTGAGAAAACACCATTTTAAACGCTTTTTAAAACGAAAATATTAAAATTGATAGCGGCGATATAGCGCTTTGACAGATGACGTTTAAGTTCATTTGCTATACGCTACGCCCTACGTCCAAATGTTCAGAACCAACTTGACCACGTTTTTATTTGAACGCTCGTTATAAATTCATTTGAGCGTTCTATAGGTAATAATTTTTTCACAATGTATGCTGATGATTTATCACTAATTATTTCAAATAAGTCAACAAAAGACCTGACTAGTAATCTAGAAAATACATTGTACAATGTGTCTAAGTCAGGGACCGGCAAACCGCGGCTCGCGAGCCGCATGCGGCTCTTTCAAGAGACAATTGCGGCTCTTCAAGTTCCTCTAAAAATTAAAAGTTAAAGCGGACAGACAAGCAGCACACGTGTACACAGAAATAAAATTTCGTGGCTCTTTGAATTTCATGAAATTGATATTTCTATTGCAGATGTCTCTTCCGGCTTAAAAGTTTGCCGACCCCTTGTCTAAGTGGTTCAGTTGTAATTAGTCCAAGCATTCTGTCACGGATTAATGTTAAATTTGCAGAAATTATTACCTGGACAAAAAAAATTTGAACGTATAGAAAATTAAATTTTAAATTGAGTTTCATGTTCTTTAAACTCGATCCAATATGGCGAACATGGTTAAAAAAAATCGCAAAGTTGAAAAAAACGGTTTTTCTAAAATAACTAAAAAAATATAGCACGGATTGAAAAATTTTAAATGAGAAAGTTGTAGGTTTTAAAAAGATCTATCGACTGATTTTTTGAAAGTATCGATTGCTTTGTTACTTTTCGAGATATATCGAAAAAACCGTTAAAAATCTTCTCTTTTCTCTTCTTCTATAACTCGTTTACATTTACGTGCCCATATTTGCTATTTACTGCAAGCATAGCCCGCGGCAAGCCAAAAAAGTA
>NW_019416290.1:793231-802398 GCF_000390285.2 Anoplophora glabripennis
CAAGTATTTCTAACCCATTATCTTTCGAAAGTACACCGTTATGCAGTAGCCGGTATCGAATATAGAGGAGGCCAATTGTAAGACATGCCAACAGAAGGGTTAGTATTGTGGTGTAGCACTTGAATAATTTCTTACGAACCAGTCTCCTCTCGCTGAAGCTGTACCACGGCACAATACAGAAAATTGACAAGAATATTATTAATTTGTTGCAAAATGGAGTGCCATTTTGTCTTGGTATGGAAATCATTCTTATCACTTGCTGCTTTATCGATATACTAAAGTAAGGTACGATTACTTTGTATCCATTTACTTAATAGTACAGCAGCAGTGCTGAATCCATTAAAAAATCAATTTATAAAAGCATATTCACTGTAAAAGGCCTAAATTATATTTTTATAGCCAATTACATCATGTATTTGAAACCAATATATTGATATTCTTTAATCAGCTATACACAGGAGCGGATAATGTAAGAAAGAATAGGGCAGCCAGTTAACCACCCTAGTTTTACTTGATTATAGTAGAATTTATCACCTAATTCTTGAAATATTGCGTTTTATTGGATCGAATCGTCAATCAGTTTCCTTAACAGCAAATTTTCTTACGAATAGCTCGTAATGTGTTGCCACTGTTCTAATTATCATGTGGATGGTTACGGAGCTCCACAGGGGCTCATTCTAGGTCGTTTTTTACGATCCACTCTTCTTATAGTTATAAAAAAATATGTGTTATACTTTTGCCATCACGTAACCTTTTCTTTAGAAACATGTTGTGAAAAAAACTTTTATGATTTGAACCCCTTCTTCAATTTCACAATGCAATTTTTCATTTTAATATAAATACTAGTAAATAATGAGTTGTTTGATAGTTTCTTTATTTGAATTCACTACTAATTGCTTTTCTTTTCCATATGAAATCTCGAAAACCGATTTCTAAGGAGTTAACAACCAACACAGACTTTTTTTGTTATAAAGACAAGCTTTGTATGACCAGTGTGACGTGGAAAATTTTATCAAGGTGCATATTTCGGAAAACTACCCCTAATATTATAAAATACGTGATTTAAAGTCAGTTATCATAATAGAAACTAGTAAAAGTTCAACTTACCGCTGAGTGAAGCAGGTAAATGATGCTGAATGATGCAACATCCACGCCCATGGTATAAACTTGATCAGAGTAGACCATAGGACTACACGTAGCATGCACCAAGTAAGTCAGTATGTCCACAAACAAATTAAAATATAGGAACAGCAGAGGCCACCCAAAAATTCCGTTGAAAGCTTGTAGGATTTCGTCCATTTCCTTATATAATATTTTTACTCTCTTCAGAGTGTTGTATACGTTGCCACTGGGATTATAACAGTTATTGAACATATTATTTAAGCACATGTACTTGTATTCAACAAAACCAGCTATGTAGGCGACAGCAAATGCTATTAGAAAAACGAAGTAATCAAGAGCACAAGATGACAAATAATATGGAGAGAACGAATATCTGAACCTTGCATCAAAGAAGAGAATCGACATCAAAATAATGAGAGTTATGAACAGATTCCACGTAACGAATATCACGTTGGTATGTCGCACAACAAACACTAGCTTCACTGTTACAGGGTTTGATACCACTGAAAGAAGAATAGTATTGAATAATTTTTCCCAAGAATCCGCATTCCAAAAGGCTGCTCCCAAAATCGTTATTAAGTTGGTAGTATAATTTCTTTGAAACCAGTCTCCTCTCACTGAAATTGTACCACGGCATGATGCCGAAAAATGACAAGAATATTATTAATTTGTTAGACAATGGAGTAACATTTTGTCTTGGTATGGAAATCATTGTTGCCCTTTGCTGCTGTGTGCGACTTACTAACGTTATTATAGGTGTGATTATTTTGTATGCATTTACTTAATAGTACACTAGCAGTTCTGAATCCATTAAAAAATCAATTTATAAAAGCATATTAACTTTAAAAGGACTAAATTATATTTTTTTCTGTAGAACCAGTAGCTTCGTGTATTTGAAACCAATATATTGACATTCTTTGATCAGCTATACACAACGGCAAATAATGTAAGAAATAATGGAGATGTAGAAGCCATTAGTAGTTTACAGACTTAGATTTACTTGATTGTAGTAGAATTTATTACTTAATTCTTGAAATATTGCTTGAATCATGAATCAGTTTCCCTCATTGAATTGTTTCCTCGTACATGCTTGTCGGACAAAAGTAATACGTGACGGAATAATGTATTTTTAGACCAAGCAAATTAAATTTTTACTCGAAAAAAGTCCTATCCGCTAGATTATTGTAAAATTGTCTAAAGGAACATAATACAAGACATCTCTCGTCTCGTGAGTCNCTCTACCTTGTCTCATTCAGTTTTTGTCATACAAAAACGTATTTTAAGAATAATTACTGGCAACAAACATTAAAATCACTTTTCTTGAGGCAACTTTACATTTTGAAATTTTCTGGACGCCCTGTGTGTTTTATTACATATTTGATTACTGCCCATGGCTTCCTAAGATGAGCAAAACCTTTTATCAAGAATAACTTTTTGTCGAAAAATCAACAATAAAAATGTTACAACAGTGCGCACCCCATCCGGGGACACACTGTGTATTATATATGATTTAAAACTTCAACAGTCAACATATTGTATTCTTTCACTAGAACAATTTTTAATATATAACAAAATGTAACTCACCGTTGAATAATAGAGACAGAGGCCGTTGACTATAACAGCATCACTGCTTGTCATATAAAAATCCGGATTGGTAAGTGAACGACAAGTAGCTTCCACTAAATAGTACAGTAGGTCCTCGGTCAAATTGAAGCATAGAACCAACAGAGGCCAGCCAAAGATTCTGTTTAAAACTTGTACGACTTCATCCATCTCTATATATAACCATTTTACCTTCTTCAGTGTGTTGATTACGTTGGGACCTTGATTGCGACAGTTATCGAACAGATTATTTATGCACATGAACCTGTATTTAGCTAGACCAGCTATGTAGGTGATGGCAAATGTTATTAGAAAGCGGAGATAAACAAGGATCCAAGTTGACGTGTAGTATGGAGAATATGTGTATCCGTATCTTACATCTATAAGGAGAAATATCACCAAATATGCAACAATTAAATACAGACTGCCCGACACAAATACAGCCTTAGCATGTCTCAGTATCAACACTTGCTTCACTGTTGCAACGTTTGGTTCCATTGAAAGAAATATGATACTGTATAATTTTTCCCAAGAGTCCATGTTCCAAAAAGCTGCGCCTAGAATTGTTACTAAGATGGTAACCAGTATCGCCAAGTCGTAAATAATATTTAACACCTCGTCTGCTGAAGCCACATCGCTGTAAAATACCTGGTGTCGAATACAGAGGAATCCTACGGTGAAGCAGATCAGCACAAGGCTTAGGATTGAAATGTAACACTTGAATACTGTTTTATGAACCAGTCTCTGCATGCTGAAGCTGTACCACGGCGCGACGCCGAAAAACGACAAGAATGTTATTAATTTGTTGAAAAATGGAGTGTCATTTTGTCTTGGTATGGAAATCATTGTTACCACTTGCTGCTCTACCTATATACTAAACTGTAACGTATTAAAAGTTCAATTTATTTGATAGTGCGCAAGCGATCCATCAAATAATTTGATGTATAAAAGCATATTAATTTCAAACGGACTAATATAAATTTTTAATTTCTGTAGAGCCGATTACATCATGTACTTAAATTGATATTCCTTTAATTATTATCCTAATTATTATCCACAAGCAAACATTCAACCAAAAATGTAGATGATCATAAATGTTGCCAGGAAAATGAAAAAATAGAGTGCTAAGGTATGAAATAATTATTGTAAGATCATATTTCCTCATTCCAATACAGCAGATAGCTATTATTATACCATGACCTAAAAGAAAGACGCCACTAACTGATCCCACAGCTCATAGACCAGTCAGTATTCTTTCGGCATTATCAGAAGTGTTTGGAAAATTTGCCAATACGAAAATAATATCTCATTTGAGCAGATTTGAAACATCAACTGGACATCAACATGGATTTTGTCCAAATTGTAGTTGTAACGCTGCAATATTGCAAGTGATAGACGACACTGTATGTTAACTGTCTTAATTTAACCGGATTATAGTAAAGCGTAAAATTATCTTCGAAATTTTGTATTAATGTGTTTTATACATATATCAAACATTGTTCTAGTCATCATATAGATGATTCTGGAGTTCCGCAGAGATCCGTTTTGGATCTTTTATTCTTTACGATTTATTCTTCCCGATTTCAAATTGTCGCACTGTAAACCACATTATTCTGTTGATAATACACAGCTGTATTATAGACATTATAACTCTCTAATCAGGGAATTTAATTTAATCTCTTTTTTAATTATGTATATCCAACAAATTGTGCCTTTCTTTTCCAGTATGAAATTGATCTTTTTGTTATAAAGACGAGCTTTGTATGAGCAGTGTGACGTGGAAAATGGAGTGCCAGTTTGTCTTGGTATGGAAAATCATTGTTGTTGCTGCTATATCGACCCACTAAAGTGTAACGGTAGCCACAAGTGGAATATATTTGTACCAATTTACTTAATACCACTCTACTATAATAATGAAGTATTCATTAAAAATAAACTCTATAACAGCATATCAATCAATTGCTATTTTCCATTTCCAGATCGATTGTTACTTTAAAAAAAAATGCCATACGACACAGATAATTTTAAATTATTTTAACGTTCTATACTACTGTGTCCAAAAAATAAGGTGAGTTCCTTATTTAAAATTCTAGTCCAGACGGTATTTGTATCAAAGGGTGCATATTTGGGTGAATCGTATATCCACGGAGATTTTTGACTTTTTGGCTTTAAAATATTACTAGAAATGAAAATTTTTCTGTGCGCATAAAAAAAACGTGGGCTTAACTTTTAGCGGCATAATATGTTAAAAAAATTCGAAAAATGTCATATTTTTCTTCCTATTTAATTATGTTTCTTTTCAAGAGTTGATTTTAGACGAAAATGGAAGAGGAAAAACCTGTTTGTAATTAATTTTTTTACAAAATATGACTAGTTACAAATCGAACGAATCATGATTATTATTGCAAAAATCGAAAAAATCGCCAAAAATAGGGTTAAAAACATTACTTTTTAGGGAATTTTTTTGGGGTCTTTAAGTTGGGTATAGGACCTTCATACTTGGCTCAGGAAAAGTTCATGTTATGTAGAATCATCACACCAAATTTCATCAAAATCGGTTCTATAGATTTTGCATAATATTTTGCAATCCAGATTTTGAAAAAAAAATTTGCAAATTTTCAAAATTTTGCACAGCAAAAACCAAGGCCCTTAGATACTTGAAAATTTAATCACATATATAAGAGCTCTCAAGCTTTCAAACACTTTTTAAAAAATTCAAATCCGTCAATTAGGAGATCTCTGGCGCTTGTGTAAACATTAGTCGAATTTTTGTACTATAATTTTGTATTTTTGTATTATAATGAGTTAATTTCTCATTTGCTTATATTGTAAACAGTAAATAATATTTGAATTATACTTTAATCACAAAAGAAATGATGATTAAATTAATAATTAATTAATTAATTACTAATTTTCGACACATTCTGAAATTAATTGTTGTTATGTTAATAAACAATTTTAGAATGTTTAAATAAATTTGTTTTTGATCTTTGATGAACAGTATATAAGTTTATGCAATTACTTTTGATACATAAAAAAATAAAGTTGATAATATACAGGGTGTTTAGCATAAGAACCGACACAGAGCATGTAGGGAAACCCAAAATATAGTGATTTAACGCAGCTTACCTTTATAATATTAAGCATTAATATAAAGGTAAGTACAGTCCAATTGATGAAGCACCATTAAAATGTAACAGAATTTTTTAACCCTTTGGCGGCCTTAAAAAAATATTACTTTATTTTATGGAGAATTTAATTCCAAAACTTTTCTTACGCTTGTTAGTTTTCAAAAAACTTTGTCGCTTTCAACAAAAACGCGAATAACTGATAACACGTATTGCAGCTGTTATTTAAAATAATCGAAAATTCAAAAGTTGGCTATGAATTTAAACGTCTAATCTATCGCCTATCGAAATATAAAATACAGTTATTATACTCATGGCATGTTTGTGCCTCTTAGAAACTAATAAAAGTTCAACTCACCGCTGAGTGAAGCAGGTAATTGATGTTGACTATAGCAATATCCACACCCATGGTATAAGCTTGATCAAAGTAGACCAAAGTACGACGCGTAGCCTGTACCAAGCAAATCAGTATATTCATAAACAAATTAAAACATAGGAACAGCAGAGGCCACCCAAAAATTCTGTTGAAAACTTCTATGATTTCGTCCATATCCGTATATAATATTCTTACTCTCTTCAAAGTGTTGTATACCTTTCCATTGGGATTGTAGCAATTATTGAACAGAGTATTTATGCACATGTACTTGTATTTAACAAAACTAGCTATGTAGGTGACGGCAAATGCTGTTAGAAAAGCCAAGTAACCAAGAGTATAAGTTGACATATAATATGGAGTAAACATAAATCCGTATTTTAAATCACCGAAGAGAAACAACGCCAATATAATAATTAAGTGCAGACTCCCTGATACAAATATAACCCCAGCATGTCGCACAACAAACACTTGCTTCACTGTTACAGGGCTTGGTTCCATTGATAGAAGAGTAGTATTGAATAATTTTACCCAAGAGTCCGTGTTCCAAAAGGCTGCTCCCAAAATAGTTACTACGTTGGTAATTAATAACGCCAAGTCGCCAAGTATTTCTAACCCATTATCTTTCGAAAGTACACCGTTATGCAGTAGCCGGTATCGAATATAGAGGAGGCCAATTGTAAGACATGCCAACAGAAGGGTTAGTATTGTGGTGTAGCACTTGAATAATTTCTTACGAACCAGTCTCCTCTCGCTGAAGCTGTACCACGGCACAATACAGAAAATTGACAAGAATATTATTAATTTGTTGCAAAATGGAGTGCCATTTTGTCTTGGTATGGAAATCATTCTTATCACTTGCTGCTTTATCGATATACTAAAGTAAGGTACGATTACTTTGTATCCATTTACTTAATAGTACAGCAGCAGTGCTGAATCCATTAAAAAATCAATTTATAAAAGCATATTCACTGTAAAAGGCCTAAATTATATTTTTATAGCCAATTACATCATGTATTTGAAACCAATATATTGATATTCTTTAATCAGCTATACACAGGAGCGGATAATGTAAGAAAGAATAGGGCAGCCAGTTAACCACCCTAGTTTTACTTGATTATAGTAGAATTTATCACCTAATTCTTGAAATATTGCGTTTTATTGGATCGAATCGTCAATCAGTTTCCTTAACAGCAAATTTTCTTACGAATAGCTCGTAATGTGTTGCCACTGTTCTAATTATCATGTGGATGGTTACGGAGCTCCACAGGGGCTCATTCTAGGTCGTTTTTTACGATCCACTCTTCTTATAGTTATAAAAAAATATGTGTTATACTTTTGCCATCACGTAACCTTTTCTTTAGAAACATGTTGTGAAAAAAACTTTTATGATTTGAACCCCTTCTTCAATTTCACAATGCAATTTTTCATTTTAATATAAATACTAGTAAATAATGAGTTGTTTGATAGTTTCTTTATTTGAATTCACTACTAATTGCTTTTCTTTTCCATATGAAATCTCGAAAACCGATTTCTAAGGAGTTAACAACCAACACAGACTTTTTTTGTTATAAAGACAAGCTTTGTATGACCAGTGTGACGTGGAAAATTTTATCAAGGTGCATATTTCGGAAAACTACCCCTAATATTATAAAATACGTGATTTAAAGTCAGTTATCATAATAGAAACTAGTAAAAGTTCAACTTACCGCTGAGTGAAGCAGGTAAATGATGCTGAATGATGCAACATCCACGCCCATGGTATAAACTTGATCAGAGTAGACCATAGGACTACACGTAGCATGCACCAAGTAAGTCAGTATGTCCACAAACAAATTAAAATATAGGAACAGCAGAGGCCACCCAAAAATTCCGTTGAAAGCTTGTAGGATTTCGTCCATTTCCTTATATAATATTTTTACTCTCTTCAGAGTGTTGTATACGTTGCCAAAGTGATTGTAACAGTTATTGAACATATTATTTAAGCACATGTACTTGTATTCTTGAATAATTTCTTGTGAACCAGTCTCCTCTCACTGAAATTGTACCACGGCATGATGCCGAAAAATGACAAGAATATTATTAATTTGTTAGACAATGGAGTAACATTTTGTCTTGGTATGGAAATCATTGTTGCCCTTTGCTGCTGTGTGCGACTTACTAACGTTATTATAGGTGTGATTATTTTGTATGCATTTACTTAATAGTACACTAGCAGTTCTGAATCCATTAAAAAATCAATTTATAAAAGCATATTAACTTTAAAAGGACTAAATTATATTTTTTTCTGTAGAACCAGTAGCTTCGTGTATTTGAAACCAATATATTGACATTCTTTGATCAGCTATACACAACGGCAAATAATGTAAGAAATAATGGAGATGTAGAAGCCATTAGTAGTTTACAGACTTAGATTTACTTGATTGTAGTAGAATTTATTACTTAATTCTTGAAATATTGCTTGAATCATGAATCAGTTTCCCTCATTGAATTGTTTCCTCGTACATGCTTGTCGGACAAAAGTAATACGTGACGGAATAATGTATTTTTAGACCAAGCAAATTAAATTTTTACTCGAAAAAAGTCCTATCCGCTAGATTATTGTAAAATTGTCTAAAGGAACATAATACAAGACATCTCTCGTCTCGTGAGTCAAAAACTTTTATTAGCTAACTTTTCTATTTAAACAAATAAGTGAGGAAAACAGTTTTTTCACTTTGCAGGGAAAACCATCAATTTTAGCGAAAAGTGACTCACAGACAGCTTATAGGGAGTAAAATTATCTACAAAATGAGACTGGTTAAGTTAAAATCGGTTAATAAACAAAAAAGTTATTGCAAAAAAAACAAGAAAAGTGCCCATTTCTTCATTTGTTTATAACTATCGCATTTATTGTTAAAATTTTATAAAACCTATGACAAGTTGAGGGTTTTGTCATACTT